>NC_091822.1:27345000-27377500 GCF_038994185.2 Dermacentor albipictus | reverse complement strand
ATGAAGCACAATTGTATGAAGAGGTGCTACCTAAAGAAACTGCACCCTTTTATGAGTAACAAAATATCTCATCACAGGTGACGAAGCCTTGAAAATGGTTGCATTCAAAGTTTACTGGATAGTTTGATCATTGAAACAGGGTGAAAATATGGCTCGACTGTGTTTTTTGTGAGGGGGGGGGGGTAGGAGACGGTATAGATTAATGGCAAAAAAAGCTGAATCAAATACATAACAGATAGTCTGTTGTATCTAGGTGTTCCGTGTATGTTTTTGTACCCAGGCTCGTCGTGTCTATATTGTCTGTGTATCGGTTTGTGCTCCTTTAAGATAACAGCCTTTATCATTCTTTCACTGACTATTTCCAACCCAAAAATTTCGTTTATTCGCAGTAGTTGTTAAAGGCTTGTAATGCGCCGTCGCCTATTGAAACTAAAAGACTACTAGATTTGCTTCGAGTATTTGAAATGACAGCGCAGCGGCAGAGCATACTCCAGTGCAGTAGGCACTGAAGCCACAGATTCCTTCTGTGTCTATTAATTACCTGTCCATCGACAGATCAAATTGTAATCTCCATATGGATAATCGTCTAGAGTAGTTTTTCCTGGGGCCAGACGCAACCACGCGAGATATGCTTTTTTATTTAAAGGGGTTCCTAACCACCATTTAAGCTTGGTGAAAAAGCAGTCCGCCGATAGCATACGCTGCTGTGAACGTCTACGCCAAATTTTGAAGTCATGCGCGGACGATGGGTCTCGCGAGCGGAGCACGAGTCCACCATTTTCTCGGACGCTCTCTTTTCGACAGAAGCCTGCTTCTCATTTTTTTTTTCTTAACGCCGTATTTCGTAATATAGCAGATTCGCGCACGCTGCTGCTATTGCCCAGTAGCAATGACATCAATCACGAAGGCTGTTTCCATCAGTGCGATTTTTCCAACTGTTGCCGTGTATATTCATTGGCGCTGTTCAGGTCGCAGCAAGCGAAAATCTGCTTTCGAATGTATTTCGGTAATTATTACGTAATTCCGCAAGAAGCCACTCACGCTCGGCTGCGACCGCTCGCGCAGGTGTTAAACTTTCTCCGCCCTGCTTACTGATGTAGCCGTTGGGTCTCGCTAATTTAGACTAGTTTTGAACACTCAAACAAGCCTGGAACCACGCGAAACTTAGGTCACGCCACACGCACACGTGCCAGTGCGCGGTCATGACTACTGGCCGCTCCTGGTTAGACGCCTTGGCAGACTTCGCTTCGTATTAAGCTACTGACAGCACTTCAAAATGCGAAGGTTAGATGCGATTACTATGCGTCGTTAAGCTGGTGCAGGAGAAAGCCGGTCCGCACCGCGTAGCACAGCCAGACAGCCGTCTATGTGCTCGAGAGCGCGCTCGAGCCCGTCGTTGCGTGTGGCTGCGGTCTGCTGCGTAGCGAAGGTACCGCGACCACCGCGGGGTGCCACGACGAGTCCGCTGGCCGAGCTCACCTGCGGCTCGCTGAGTATACTGCGGCGTTCGGCCTGTCGTAGGCGGCCAAAGTATTGGCGTCTGCCTGAACATGCAAAATAAATTTGAACTTCGCGCCACGGTCAGTAGGCGGAGCGCTGTGGGCACATCCCGCTGCGTCGTACTCTTCGCAGTGCGGGGCAACAAACGAGGAGCGGAAACACCGCGAACGGCATGCTGGACTGTCAACAACTCCTCTTCTGTTGAACGTACGGAGGTATTTTATTTTTTTGCGGCACAGAATTCGACAAAATTCTTCAATTCGACAAAATTCGACAAAATTCGACAATTCTTCGACAAAAAGAAGTTCAGGGCGCCTTTAAGGTAACAAATAGTGCTTCACAGCAATTGCAATGTCCAAGATTTCTGCCGCATTGCATGCGAAAAATCATTGTATTTTGTATTCATAAGCACCTGTTCTATAAGTGTAGCTATAGTGTAGTGCCCGCAGAAGGCACGCAGGAAGAAGGCGAGGTATTTCACACACATTCAACAGGCAATTTTGACAAAAAAATGGCTGTGGCTTAGGTAAGGTTAAGCCCAGGATGCGAAGCATACTAGCCTTTATTTTAGTTGTTGAACCACTGTTTAGCCTGGTGAACTGCTGTTGCTTGGCTATATTTGGTTCGGCTAGATGAAGAAACAACTCATGCGTTACTCTGCTTCGCCTTCAAGAGTGGAACGCGACAGCGTTCCCGTCGACCCGCCAAGGGGTGTAAGACAATGGGCTACAGGGCAGCGACTACGCGCCCCGCATTGGACGCGGTGAGCGTCGAGCAAAGCAGCGTTCGGCGCGGCAACGAAATGTGCGCCTGAGCAAGAGACGCACGCCTTAGAAACAGCGCGTTTCTAAGGCAACACCGCATTCACTAGAGGCGCTTTTGTACCGCTTTGAAGCATCGTACTCGTGGCTCAGTGGTAGCGTCTCCGTCCCACACTCCGGAGACCCTGGTTCGATTCCCACCCAGCCCGTCTTGCAAGAGTTGAGCCAAAGCCACTTCTCCTCTGTCGTGACGTCACGGTGTCACGTGGTTTCATGGCGACACCGCCGCGCCTGAGGAGCTGGGTTGAGCTCTCGTAATATGCTTCGCATAAAAAGAAAGGCATGGAATCAAATGTGGAACTATTCATACCAAATTGTGGTACAGAGTTACGGCTTTTAATGAGTAACAAAAGCTCATATCGAGAACTTGTGGTGTTGTGAGACGCATTCAGTCCTTACCATTTCGGGCTTCGACCTGTTGCAAGGAGTTCCATCCAATGCAAATCTTATGGCATATTGTGGATCTCCGTTACTCTTGAGCTGTAATTTACAGCGATACTTGCATTTAGAAAGGTCAGAATCCCACTGCAAAAAAGAAAAAAAAACCTTTTAGACCAAGGAGGGAAGAAGAAGAGGCCGAGGAGTGCGGATGTTTTCATGTCGGCTCCGGCTTTCTCAAATGTTATCGCAGATTTCTCTGTGATTAGCGACCTAAAGTTTTCACCAAACGATTCTTGAAGTTCTCCGGACTCTGTGGACACCTCGCCTTCAGGTGGGACTTTACATTTTCTTGGGAACCGCCCCTCTTCTCCACCCGCCATGTCGCCGCCGCGCTAAGCCTAGCTGGCCGGTCGTTCAGCCTCCGACTGCACCGACTGGGTCTCGGCGGCGTGTCGCGCCTCGGCGCGCGGCGTTTACATCTCCTACCAGAGTGATCCCGCACCTCTGTCTTCGCTATGGAGATCCAGGTCGCCGGCCAGGATATTTCGCCAGATGAAGTGACCGCCCAGTCTGGCTGGCTCACTGCACGATCCCGCCGCTCAAAACGCGGCACGGACAACTTGACCCCGGCCGATGAATCATCTCAAGCCCCAAGTAGCCGGCCCCGCTCTCGGGCGAGGCAGCCCGTTAAAGCTCAAGTTTTGAAGGCGGGCCGCATGCCGCCGCTTCCGGCGGAGGATATCAAGATTGTCATCCGCCCCAAGGGCGCCCTTCATATAGCCAAGATCGGCAGTCCCGTGGTAACCACCGCCATTCTCCAAGCAGGCAACCTCACGGACGAAGAAAGCTCAGAAGACACTGTCTGCCCGAATACGCAACAAAACATCGTTGTCGTCAGTACACCTCGCCCGGACCATGCAGACCGGTACGCTCGCATCCGCTCTACCCATGTGAACGGCGTCAACCACGAGGTCGATGCATACGAAACCGCAGCTGAGCACACGACGAAAGGGGTCATCCGCGGGATCCCACTCACGGAGACTCCCCAGCAGATCTACAACAAAATTGCCACTGCCCGAAACCCGACAGCCTTGGCAGCCAAGCGCATCGCTTCTACTACAACAGTGATCATCGCTTTTGACGGACTTGATGTGCCTTACCAGGTCCGCTACGGTTCCGCGTTACTCCCATGTTCGCTATATAGGAAGCAAATTGACATTTGTTACCAGTGTGGCCGCCTCGGACACCGTATGGACGTTTGTCCCTACCTAAATAACAAGATATGCCGGGGCTGCGGTGTCCGCAACCCCCCCGCCGACCATAACTGTAACCCTAAGTGCTCGCTCTGTGGTGGTCCCCATCTCACCGCGGACAAAAGCTGTGCCGCTCGAAATAAAACCCCGTACGTCATCCGCAAGCGTATCGGAGAACGACGAACAACCAGCCAAGCCACCTATAAACAAGCCGGCCCCTCCACCCTCAGCACCAGAACCAGGCCACGCTCCCGTACACCGTCAAGGGGGAGCCGTTCCCGCTCCAGAACTCCATCTCGATCCAGGCAACAACGCTCAAGATCCCGGTCTACATCGGCTTCACGCATCACATCTACCAACCACAGCAAGGTGAGCTTCGCAGATGCTCTCATGGGCACCTCGCGAGAGGGTCGTAAGATCGCCAACACACAAGTCACCTACCCTCCTCTTTCACCAGAAAACCCAGAAATAGCTCAGCTTAAGCGCGAGAACGCCGTTTTACGCGATCTTCTAACTAAACTCTCGCAGGAGGTTAGAGACCTCAAACAGTCCCAAACACCAGCCCCTACACCTATCGCACAGAACGTCCCTGCCCCTAGTCAGGAGGCCCCCTCGACTCCCGCCCCCAAGAAGAGAGCCCTGCAAGATGGAGCCACGGGCCAGGTCCGCTCTGAAGTTAAAGATATGCTCATCTCACTTCAAACAACTACTAGCACTTTCCAACATGCACTGGACGCCATCCAGCAAGCCTTCATTGGTATTGTCCAACGCGTGGCCAACCTGGAAACTCATATTCTCACGCCTCCTAGCCATGCCGCCGCCCCCGTCTGCGACCCTTCCAGGACGCCGATGGCGACATCCACCATCTCCCATCATGGCTCACACTAATCAAGACGCCCTCATTTGGCAGTGGAACTGCCGAGGCTTTCACCATAAACAACCAGTACTCAATCAATACCTACGCCAACATACCCGCCGCCCGGATGCTATCCTACTTCAAGAAACCAACAACGCCCCGACCACGCTCCCCGGTTATCAAACCTTCCATACCACCCACCCTCTTCGCCGGGTCTCCACCCTAGTAAGGCGTCGTATTCCTGTTATTGAACATGATCTCAATAGTCCTCACATCGAACATCTATTCCTCGAATTATTTCCCAATCGTAAACGGAAAGAATGCATCTTCCTTCTGAACATTTACAATAGCCCCAAGGATAAAGCAAGGTGTCGCTTCCTCACCCTCTTTAAAAAGGCTCTTCACGTAGCTGGAACGCACCCCCTACTCATCGGCGGTGATTTCAACCTCGCCCATATAGGCTGGGGCTACGTTCGCACGGAAGCTGCAGCTCGCAACCTCTGGCAAGATTACCACGACTTAGGCCTTACGCTCATCACGGATCCCTCCTTCCCTACATGCCTCGGTACTTCCACTACCCCGGACTCTACCCCCGACCTCACCTTCATCAAACATATCAACAATGCACACTGGACCAATACCCAGCAAGACCTGGGCAGCGACCATTATATCCTTGCTCTCTCTTTACCCCAACTCGCTGCCGCCCCTGCCCTTACTAAAGAATTCACCATTACCGAGTGGGATGTTTTTCGAAAAATACGCATAGGTTCTACCTCAGCAGAAGGCATTACCGACATTAACACCTGGATGCAAGCGCTACGCACTGATGTTCAAACGGCCACTCGGGTGGTAACTACAGATGCCTCAGTTGAACGCATGGATAGCCGCCTCGCCCATCTTCTGGAGGCTAAAGCCTCTATCCTAGCTCGATGGAAGGGGCAGCGCCTAAACCGTCGCCTCAGAACTAAGATCTCCAAACTGAACACAGCCATCGAGGAGCATTGTCAAACCCTCAGCCGGCAACAATGGACTGAGCTGTGTAACACGGTGGATGGACAACTTCATCGCCCTTCCTCGTGGAAACTCCTCAAACATCTGCTTGATAATACCACCGCCCGCAGCACCCAACAGGATCGGCTGCAGAAGCCTCTGTATACGGAGACCCTTAAGCAAGGTCCACAACAGGTGCTTGACTACCTCTGCACCAGATATATCTCCAGGGGACAAGTCAGTCCACACAGCAATTACATCGGTAGCCCCAACCCTACACTAGACGCCGATTTCAGCGTATCTGAAATACATGCAGCTCTACGCAAGCTTAACGGTCGTTCTGCTCCAGGGCCAGACGGGGTCACTAACAAAAGCCTTCGCAATCTCGATGACGAGTCCGTGTCCCATCTGACTGACTACATCAACGATTGCTGGCGCAGTGGTGTCCTTCCAGCCGCCTGGAAGACTGCCAACGTTATCCTAATCCCAAAGCCTGGCAAACCATCTAGCCTCAATAACTTAAGGCCCATTGCCCTCACTTCATTCGTAGGCAAGGTGATGGAACACGCCTTCTTAGCACGCATCAACAGTCACCGCGAGGACAATTCTCTCTATCCCCACACCATCATTGGCTTTCGCCCTCACCTTTCTACTCAAGACGCTATGTTGCAGCTCAAACGTCAAGTGCTAAACGATCGTTCCCGTAACATGAAAGCCATCCTCGCACTCGACCTCACTCAAGCCTTTGATAGCATTTCCCATGCAGCTATCCTTGACCAGGTCTCCAACCTCCACCTGGGAGAGCGAGCCTACAAAAACATCCGTGACTTTCTCTCCAATCGCACGGCTACCCTCTCGGCCGGGGATTTACGATCAGACCAGGTTCCCCTTGGCAGCAAAGGCACCCCGCAAGGTTCAGTTATCTCTCCCATGCTCTTTAACTTAGTCATGATTGGCCTTGCCAAGCAACTACAGCAAGTTGACAATATCAACCATACCATCTACGCCGACGACATCACCATCTGGTCGTACCGAGGCAGTGATGGTCAAGTGGAATCAGCCCTCCAAACGGCGATTGACATGGTTGAAGCCTATCTCCAAGGGACCGGACTGCGCTGTTCGCCGGCTAAATCGGAGCTTCTGCTGTACAAGCCCATTCAGCGGGGTCGCCCTCCCAAACACCAATCTGATCACCGACCCTGTGACGCCATCACCCTGTGCCTTCAAGATGGCAGTCCTATCCCACACGTCCCTAGTATCCGGGTTCTTGGTCTCACCATCTCTACCAACGGCTCCAACGCCTTGGCTCTCAACAAGATCTGTGCCCAATCTCAAAACACCCTATGACTTCTTAAACGTATCTCTAACCGACGAGGAGGACTCAAAGAAGAAAACCTTCTCCGACTCGTCCAATCCTTTGTCATATGCCACGTTACCTACGTTGCTGCGTACCTCAACTGGTACCGGGCTGAGCAAAACAAGCTCGACACCCTCATACGAGGGGTCTACAAGCAAGCACTTGGGCTCCCGCATTGCACCAGCACTGAACTCTTCAACCAACTGGGAGTTCACAACAACCTTTCCGAACTCATTGAAGCCGAACAACGCTCTCAGCTTGAACGGCTCACCCTTACTGAAACGGGGCGCTTTATTCTGTCCACGCTTGGCTTCACCTACCATCAGCAACAGGGCCCCAAACAACCGATCCCGACCGACATCCGTAGCTGGATCTACATAGACCCTATTCGTAGAAATATGCACCCTGAATATAACAGGGCCCGGCGACAAACTCGGGCCGGAGCTATCATAAAAACCCTTGCCAACGTACCTGGCGTCACATTTGTTGATGCAGCCAAGTACTCCCATGGCACACGATTTGTGGCCGTCGCCACACGCGATGGAGCCTTACACCATGCCTGCAGCGTCACTACCCCCACTGCCGAGACGGCTGAAGAAGTGGCCATCGCCCTGGCCACTTTAGATCCCACCTGTCACACCATAGTGTGTGACTCTCGCTCAGCCGTTACTAACTTCAGCAAAGGGCGTATTTCTCCCCAAGCTCTTCGCATCCTCTGCCAGGCACCACACTCTAAAGACAGCATAATCTCCCTAACATGGATCCCGGCCCATGCGGGCCCTGTCCAACCACACCTCCCCAATCTCAACGAGGTCACCCACTCCATTGCGCGAGGCCTAGTCAACCGCGCCGGAGTCACTGGAGATGAGTTGGACACCAGGGACAGTCTGTCAACTTATAACGATCTCGTTAAGGCCTTTTACCTTAGTCGCCGAATCTTCCCCCGCCTCACCCAAAGTTCAGCCGGGCGCAGGCTACCACCCTGCGTCTACTACAAACAAACACGTACCCTTCACCCGCCCGCCTCCACCTTATATTTCCGGACGTCTACACTACCCCCAACTGCCGGTGCTGTGGAATTCACCCGGCTACGCTTCCGCATATGATATATGGGAGTGCCCAGCACAGTACACCCAGACTAACACCACGACTCTTTCGTCGAGGTTCCATGAGGCTCTGCGGAGCTCCGCCCTCGACGACCAAACATGGGCGACCCAGCACGCCCGCGAGGCGGCGGCGAGGCAAGCCCTCGACGTCCCTTCGTGGGAGGCTTAGGCCCTGCCATCATAAAGTGCTGGTTCTACAATAAAAGTTTATTCCTCCTCCTCCTCCCTAGACCAATACAGTATTATCTATTGCCAAACACTGCCAAATAAAAAGCGGGGATATTTCAACAAAAAGAAGCTACAGTTTTCCTAATGAGTTTGTCATCACGGTTTGTCATCACACACGACGACATGCGAGAATGCCTCCTCAACGCATGTGCGGCGAGCAATAAATCAGTTTCCCGAATAGAAGAGAATGGTTGAGATGCTGAGGAATGCTTGCATGCCACAATGTTCTGGAATGTATACAAGCGAATACTTTTCAGCACAGGTGCGCCACGTACGTTGGTCCCTGTGGCAGTGATCTAGTTGTTTGAGACGAATTGCTAGCAATGCCCACGAATACTGCGATTCTTTAATACTTGACAGTATTACGCGTGCTTGGGACGAGGTGACTAACTCTATTGTTAAAGCTCCTAGTCGCACTGCTTTAAAGTCAGCGGAGTGGCAAAAAAGCAATAAAGAACTAACGTTTTTAAATATGAACAGCCACCGCCTCATCAACAAATACGAAAACCTCATGTGGCATATTACATGATACGATGCCTGTATTTATATTGTTTAACCGAAACTTCGTTAAATAACATACTATCTTATACTCGTTGACCCTGCCTGGTTACTCATTTCTAAGAAAAAGAAAATATAGACACGTAGACAAGGAAGTAGGTGTGGCAATGTAATTTAGGAACAACCTTAAATTTCACATTTTACCAGATCTCATGGATACTGAATATCTTGTTAAGTTAGTGTGTCGTTTCGCTTTGGTAGAGGTAGCTATCTACCGCTTCCTTAACGCAGCTTCTAATATATCTGAACTGATTACCGAACGTGTGCTCACGAAAAAAAGGTAATTCCCGGAATATGACCACAACTGGTGATTCTAGTGCTCTCTGTGTTTATTGGCATTCATGATTTGTCAGCTGGTTGACCAAAGCCCTCTGTGATTCGCTCATTGCTATGATCGTATCACGACCTAATGCAATTACTTAGTTATGCTACTCGAATCGCCTCTACTTTAGATCTTTTTCTTGATGATACATTGGTGCGCAGTCTCCATGAGTGTAAAAATGGCAATGGCCTGCACGATCACAATGCGATGTTTCTGAATATGAAGATTTTGCTGGAAGATAGAAAGCCATCTCAGGATTATGTTTTGAACTTTAGCTGCACTGATGACAATTCTATCACTGACGATTTAGCCTGTACTAACGACAACTTTTTTCTTGCGCAGTGACCACTTTTCTTATATAATGATCAAACGTATTACTAGCTTTGTCGCCCAAAAATTCGTGAAACAGAGCTACAAACACATCTGGTATGACATTCAAATAAGTGAACTTAGACTACGTAATAAGTGCCTACGTAAAAGAAAGTACAACTTAGTCCGACATTCTTTACTGAGGTCTCCGAAGACAATTCAAGGACTAAAATGCTTGATGCTGAGGACACGTATACTACAACACATCTGAAAAGATATATGAAAGAAAAACAAACATTATATGTTTTGGCGTAAAATTATTTCATCTTCTTCTGGGACATCTTCTTTCATCACAAACGCCCAGCTATGTTCGAAGGCCTCACTCATCCCGCAGGCTTTTAACCACTTCTTGAGCATATTTTGCACCCGTGATAGCACCGATCCAGAATCGGGCACTTTTGCCTCAGTTCCTGATTTTTATTACGTACGCAGCTTAAACATGCACAGGGAGGCTCGCAGTTGCTGGGTAAGCTTGATTACTTAAAACAAGCGCTAAAATATTCAACGAATGAACACGAGTTGATGGGATACTTAGTTCAACACACTAGTACACGGAAAACTAAGAGAGAAGAAATGTGAGAAAGAGACGCCATGAGTGCGTAAATGACTTCGTGCCTTCTGTCTTTCACGTTTGTCGTGTCCTCGTGTTCGATGCGCTACTGCCCTTGTATAAAAAAAGGAATCCAAGTATACTGCCCAAAAAAACACCAGTGAGGCCATGTCTGGCTTACGCTCCATTAGCTTGGTCGCCTCACCCTTCGTCCGCCATACAACTAGAAGCTAGCAACTGTATTTGTCATAAGTCGATATAGTCGCCACGTCGTTCAATTATCGCGTACTCGTGGTGTCATTTTACAACCCTTGATTCCTCGCCGCTCACCCGAACGGCTTATCATGTTGCACAGAATTGTGCACTCGTCCTATGCCATTACAGGCTCCAGTTTTGTGGATAGGTCCCTCTTCCCGCTTAGGTTGAAACTCCCCCACTGCATATTGGCCCATTATTATCACATTTCAATTTTTATCAAGTCCTCCCTTTTTCCTGAAAGCCTAAAAGTGCGGAACAAACTGCATGGTTCGCCTTAATATGTGCCATCCGATGACTTCACACAAGATCTTGTACAACACATTGTATGCAAGTTTTCTGTTTCAAAAGTTACTGTTTGCGCTCGTACACTGCCCTGAATTGTTTTGTAGTAAAGGTTTCTAGTAAACTACATGTGTGTGACTCGTGACAGACATTGTTTTCTTTTTTATTGTTGTTATATGTGTCCCCACTCCTTCTATGCCTTTATTCCCAAAGTGAAGTATCGGAAAATAAGATAATTATAATAATATAATTATGCTTGTGCTTGCTTTGTTAGCTTAGGCGTTTTTCGGGGTTCTTTACACACATAACCTTCTCTTCCAAATAAACAATACTAATTTTAATATTCGCTCGTCCTCGTGTCTTCCTATTCCTGTCTCGCTGTTAAACAGTAACATTCGCACTTCACAAGCAGATGGTTTTCACACCAGCAGGGTCAATTAGTTACGCTACAGAGGTGCCCTTAAAGCACGCCGCCCTGCTAATGAAATGATGAAATATGTTTACAGGATTTTTCATCTATTTAATTTCTGTGATTTAGCCATTCTTTATGTGCGACTAAGAGTTTGTCCGTACTTGTCCAAACCTTCAGAATGGCAGGTCAAAGAATCCCTAGCTGTGGCTTGATACGTATCGTATCTTTCCGCGCGTACACCTGGCCTAATACTTCAGTCGCCAAGCATCGTACATTGCCTTCGTCTTCGTGACGTTGGTGCATATAGGCGTCTGGCACTGCGCATGCGCCTGCATTGCAGTCTTCATTTCGGCAAGGCTTGGGAGTGGTGTAGTGCATAAACATAAACACTGCCCGGGAATAAAGTTCAGACCTTTGTGGTTATTAACGTGATCGCTGCATCGGAATACACACTGTATCCGATGAAAGAAAACTAGATTGTATGCATAACTGTTAGTTTCAATTTACTGATGAAGCCATCTCTGACGAAATGTGTACAACCTCGCGGTGCTCGAAAAGACCTGCCACACAACATTGCAGAACTGCTCGTGTGTCACGGCTTGTAATCCGTCTCGCCGTCGGCGTGACGTCGTTGACAGGGCATAGAAGCCGGTTGGTTGTTCCGTGCTCAAGCGAAGACAGTGAAGAGGTCGCAGTCGGAGAAAAAAAAAGGTATTTATCGACTCACAATGATGCACAAATTAAAAGAAACACAGGAACACTAACACAGATGGACTTAATATGTACCCAAGATGGCGACAAATGAAATAGAATCAACAATTACCAGTGGATATAATAACTAACACTACAAAAGAATGCGCTTAACAGTGATCCCCTAAAACAGAGTAAAAAAAAGAAATGATGGCATACGCATGGCCGGGCAGCTGCAGAAAGTCCAGAAAACCATGGAGTTGACTGCAGAGCTTTTCTGAATAAGACTGGCGAGCCTATCTCGTTGCGGTTAATGCGATTGCTGTACTGGATTTGGCGGGAGTCTAGATCTGACGACTTTCCTCGAGCACGTTGAGATAACTTGAGGGGGACTACCGTGAGCTTCCTTGCAGGCGTCGGTTTGTCGTCTCTTACGCGAACTAGTCACTCGGGGTTCAGACGAGGATAGGCGACCCAGGCGATACTAGACGGCATGAGCCTTTTGACGCTTCTCAGCAGATTATAGGCTCAGCCTCTACAGAACTTAACAGGAAACAAAATCTGCGTTCAAATAACTTCTCCCTTCCCTAGTTAACTGGGTCGGGAAACGGCAGATAATGGTGAAGGTCCAATCAAGTTAACCCAATTGGATCACGACTTCTCCGAATGCCTTGGTTGTGCCAATTATAATTAGGGGCGATGGAAGGGGTGATTCCCAACTGCTGTTAGTGGTCGCGCACTTGCATTGAACCACACAGACACACACGCACACCCTCGAGTCCGTGGCAGACCTCTATTGTCCGTTGACAAACACAGAAGAAACAAACTCCCCCCGCCTCAGAACAACGCCGGACACTCGCGCTTCACGGTACTGTAGGCGGCGTCCAGAGGAAGTGGCTTTCAGCTGGTATAAGCTTTGGGATGGTGTTTGTTATTGTGGGTTTGCATTAGCATCGCTTCCACAATCGTGTCCGACATGTCTATACCAAGCATGAAGGGCTGGTTTAAATGCAGTAGTCACAATATCGGGTTTCTGGATATCTGGCGTTTCAGTTCCCGAAACGCCTTTTTGCATTCTGATGTCCTATTGACCGAGTTGCTCTCTCCCTTCCGGATTAATTCCGTGAGGGGAGCGCTGATTTTGGCTTAGTGCGGGAGGGATTCCCGATAGTACCCGGTCAATCCGAGAAAGGCGGGTACGCGCCGCTTTGTTGATGGGCGTGGTGCAGCTCCAATCTGGTCCCGCGTCATCCCCAAATTTACAATTTGCCTCGTCCAACTCGATGGCTGGCGAAGTCGATCTCCGTGCCAAAGTCGCATTTACTGGGGCGCACTGTTAGCCGGGCAGCCTCGCCGCTTTTGAAAAGCAGCTCCAGGTACCTCAGGTGTTCTTCCCACGTTTTGGTGGCCACAGGATTTCGCGGTAGCAGTGTTACACTCAGGGTACACCTTCCGCAACTATGCACATCAATTTCGCAAACACAGCAGGGGCCTTCTTTATGCCGGAAATCATAAAGCGGAACTGATACAGTCCGCATGCTGTTGAGAAGGCCATCTTTACCCTGGATTCTTAGTCGCCCTTCACAAAGTCAAGTTTGGAGAAATACCTCTTCTCGCCGAACGTTGCGAAGACCGCGTCGGCCCTAGTCATGGATTCGGAGTCAGCCACCAGAACGTTGTTCAGGCGCCTAAAGTCAATGCACCGCCGGTTTGTACCATCCGGTTTCTTCCCCGAAATCATAGGGAAACTGCAGGGGGACTCTAACTGTCTCCACAAGGCCGAGCCTCTACATTTCTCTCACCTTCCTTTCTACGCCTTCGCCTGTAGCGAAGGGAAGGGTGCACTGCTTCATGTGGACGGGGTTGATCGTCGTGAGCTCCAGATTGCAGTAAACCCAGTCGCTTTTGCCTGGGACGTCAGAAAATGTGGGTGGGCGTGTTGCAATAACAGTGTGGGCCTGTCTGATCTGTTCAGCATTTAGCTTGTCGGAGAGTTTCACGTCCTCCTCCCCTTCTGATTTCTCTATTTCATGGATAAGAACGCTCCCATCGTCGCCCGATTCCATGACACCGAATGTCGCGTTGAACTCGTTGGCTGGACGGCAGTCTCTCTCCTCGTATCTTTTAACAAGTTCGCGTGAAATACTTTCCTCCAGCCAGGCATGTCAATTATACAGTCGGCTTCTCGTCTCTTCTCCCTGACCTCAAGAAGGAGCACTCACTGCAGGAGCAGCTTGTTGGTGACGGTAGGAGCCAAGATCAAAACGCTGCCTCTAGGATGAAACTTTCGCTCTTTTGCTTTGCGGTTGTAGTTTCGTGTATCCTGTTCCCTCCTTCTCAAACTCCTAGTTTCCTCCTGTCGGTTGCGAAGATTGAAGACATGCTCGTAGGTCGTCTTCGCTTCATCGCAGACGTCGGCAATCGTCCACAGTTCTTTCAGGATCGCTAAGGGCCCACTCACATGTCGGCCGTTTAAGTGCGCAAATAGCGAAAAGCCCGTGCTGGCATGGGGAACTTTCTTGTAAGTGAAAAGCAGAGGCGCCAGATAGCGTTCCAAATCTCTCTGTTTTTCGGCACACATGCGCTTCAACACAAACTTGAAAGTTCCGTTAAACCTTTCCGCCATACCATTGGCCATGGGATGGTATGGGGTGGTGCAAGGAGAGAAGCCGCGAGCCACGTGCTTCATCAGGTTTGATGTGAAATTTGTGCCCCGATCACTCAGCACCTTGTTGAGGTCGCCAAATCGGGAGGACATCTTGATCAGGACTACGACCACTCATTCTGTCTCTATGCTGGGTAGCGCTACGGCGTCCACATAGCGCGTTGCATAATCCATAAGGGTAGAAATGTATCAGTTCCCGCATTTTGAGGGTGGCTGTATAGGGTCCACTATGTCGATAGCCACCAGTTTGCATGGGATATCAATTACGGGCGTCTTTCCAAGACCAACGCGTGGCACATTGCCCGTTGGAACCATGCGCTGGCAAATATCGCAAGAAGCGACAAGCATTTTCACGTCGGCCATGATGCCCGGCCAAAAGAATTCCTCAGAAATTCGATCTTTAGTAGTCTGAGTGCCTAAGTGACCAGCCATTGTACCGTCATGTGCCGTTTTTAACACGGCGTCTCGGTAGCACCTCCGTACGGCGAGCTGACGCACTGACCGTTGGTTCTTCGCTGTGTAGCACCGATAGAGTAACCCGTTTTCCTGTTTCAATTCAACACTTCCCTTCTCACTTGAGCATGCCTGCTTCTGGTTGATCCTAGCGAAGCACTGCTTAAGCGTCACATCACTTCTCTGCTCACTCCCGTACCCGTCCTTGCCTGGTAACTCTGCCGCGGCCTCGCGTGCCTGGAGTTTGCGAAGCCTTTTCGGTTGCGTCTTCGCCTTGAAACGGGTGATAGCTGCCGCCACGGGTTCTTGTTTCATCTTGTCCTTACCGCCACATTCTTCAGTCTCGTATTTGGGATCGTCCGGGCATCTTGCGCCTTCTATATTTACCACAGTGAAGTCATAAGCGGTTCCCGCATACATAGCGCTGTAAGGAGGTCGGTAGCGTACGCGGTGTCGACGTCAACCTGCGCCTCGGGCAGCAAGAAGCTTGGCAGTTCCGTCAACCAAGTAGACGAGGGCCCCGTTAGCTGGTCTTCGTTCACCAGGTTACTCTTTATAATCACCGTGTTGCATCCTTTGCCTTGTTATGCGAATATCTCTCTTATCCCGGAAGCAACCGGAAAGGCCTTTGCGAGAAATTTTGGCAGCGTCGCCATAATCGCGGTAATGACGAGAATGTTGTCCCCATTTCTCATCTCAAGATAGCCATCGCGTTTCTGATCATGGTGAGATATTTTGGTGGGGGGGGGGGGGGTAAACGCATGACGCCTGTAGTTATTAGAGCCCGCCTGGCAGTTGTGTGATCTGTGAGCCTTTCCACCGCATGTGTAACAGACGATGGCCGCGTTGGCAGCGGATTTGTTGCGACATAGATGGGATGGGTGGTTCCCGCGACTGCAGATGTAACAACACGGTAGTGGTGGGCCCGGTCGTTTCCCTTCTTTTCAGTTTCCTCTCTCGGCTACGACTGGATCACATTTCTTTGCTTTCGCAAAGTTTGCTGCACCCTGAGCTTCCAGGAATTGATCTGCCAGCTCTAACATATCCTTCAAAGATTCTTCTTTCCTCTCCTTTAAGTAAAGTGACAAATTCGGACCACAACCATGCGAAAATGTCTCTAATCAGCAGTGCGCGAAGGGAGGTGAAATCAGTATTAGTTTTGGAAAGTTCCATCTATCGAAAGTTCCCATCTATCGAAATATTGACCTACCCGAATTGCATGTTAGGCTGCCGTTTCAGCCCCCACTGGTTTCTCGTTATTGAATCTGTCTCGAAACCCGTCTTCTGTGAAGAGAAAACGCCCCAGGAGAGTGGTCTTCACTGTTGTGTAGTCCGCTGCATCGCTCGGCGGTAACTTTCCGTTAACGCAAAGTGCTTCTCCGCTGAAACACGTCGAAAGCGCTATCGACCACTGGCCTTCGGGCCACTTCCGACCTCTGGCGATACACTCAAACCGCCAGATATATGCGTCGAAATCGTTTCTTCTTTCATCAAAGGAAACGAGAAGCCTGCTAGTATTTATGCGTAAACTGTGCTCTTCCTGAACTTCTAGCTGCTCATTGCTAGCTCTGCTTCCGTTCCTACTTTGATTAAGCTGATTCCTTAACTGTAACAACTGTACTCCCCGCTCTCCAGCTTCCTTCGCTGCCACTCGCCCCCTCTCTTTTTTCTTCGCGCATTTTCTATTTTTCTTCCCGAGCCAGAGCCCGCTCTCCTCAGGCCTGCCTCCGCTGTTCCACAACCCATGTCCTTAGCTCGGCGCCCTCTAGGCCTCACTGTTTGCCTTGTTCTATCCACTTGTCGAACTGCATTCCTTTGAAAATGCCGCTACACCGCAAAAACTTCTGCGCTCACAATTCGCATGCATCTGCGTTCCACACTGAGAAGCAATGTATCAATAACACTAACCGATCAATCCACGATTGTCGTTCTTCGTTCACTGTGCGGCCTTTGTACAGAAGGCCCTGTCGCGGACGCCAGATAGTGTCACGGCTTGTCACCCGTTCGCCGCCGGCGGGAAGTTGTCGACGAGGTGGACAAGCCGCTTGGTAGTTCCCTACTCAAGAACACAGTCAAAAGGTCCCAGCCGGGAGAAAGAAAAGGCAGATATCTATCCACTGACAACGATACACAAAGTACAAGAAACACAAGAACACTAGCACACATACACCTGATATAGATGAACGATGAGGACAAGAGTAATACAACGAGCAATTAACAAGGGATATAACGAGCACTGTAAAAGAATACAGTTAACAGTGGTCCACTATATCATAGTTCAAAAGAAACAAATGATGGAATACGCATGGCCCAGCAGTGGCAGCAAGTGCATACACCGTGGATTCGATTGCAGAGCGTTCCCGAAGAACGCTGGCGAGGCGATCTCGTTGCAGTGAATGCGATTGCTGTGCTGGATTTCCTGGGAGCCTTGATCTGACGACTTCTCTCAAGCAGGTTGAGCTAACTTAAGGGTAACCACCGTGAGATTCGTTGCAGACGTTGGTTTGTCGTCTCTTACGTCAACTTGTCACTCGGAGTTCAGACGTGGCTAGGCGGTCGAGGTGATACTGAACAGCACTAGCCCCTCGACGCTCGTCAGCAGACCATAGGCTCAGCTTCTAGACTTCTTATCTGGTACCAAAACTTGCGTTTAAATAACTTCTCCCTTCCCTAGTTCCCTGGGTCGGGGAACGGCAGATGTTGGTGACGATGCAATCAAGTTCACCCAATTGTATCACGGCTCCTCCCAAGGGCTTGGCCGCGCCCGTTATAATTAGGGGCCAGAGAGAGAGAGAGATTCTTGTTGGAAGGGAAAATTGGGGTAAAGTGCAGCGCAGTAACTGTCTCTCAGATGAGGACACCTCAACCGCGCTGCACAAGGGGGAGAGGGAATTGAAAGAAGTAGGGTGAAAGAGATGCGGCGGCGGCCTCCCGAAATGCGCGCGTGGGCAAGTTGGCGGCCTTCGCTTATGTGGCGCGGTGGCGCGCCTAGTCGTGGTGAAGTAGAGCTTCCTGCGCGGCGAGAGCCGCGTCGCACATCTGTCGCACGTTGCCGTCGATAGCTGGGCACTGAACGAGCAGGGCACGGAGTGCAGCCGCGAGAGCGGCTATGAGCGCCTCCCTGGAGTCGCTACTCGGAGCGGTTTGTGGGCCGCGTAACGGCTCAGGGGCGGCCGTCTGCGTGTTGCGGCCACGAAGGGCGTCACTGTAGGATCGGCCCTGCGGCGTGCGAGCAGGCGTCGGTGGAGCGGCTGTATGCGGCTCGTACGATGTGGCGCCGGCCAGCTCAAGCGCTTTTTTCCTCGAAAGGGGCCGCTCAGACGAAGACAACAACACGGCCGCCTTCCTCTCACGCTGCCATTCGGGACAGCTCGGCTCTGTTGAAAGGTGTTGACTACCGCAATTGACGCAGCGTGGCTTCTCAGCGGGGCAGGCTCCTGTAGGATGCGAGTCACCGCAGCGGAGGCAGCGGGCGTCGCGGAAACAGGTGGCGCCGGCATGGCCGAAAACGCCGCAGCGGTCGCACTGAAGTGGTCGGGGAAGTCGTGCACGAACGGCGCGTAGCTGCTTGAAAAGTCGCACGTTCGGAGGCACGACGCTCCCGACGAAAGTGACGGTGACGCTTGCGCCACTCCGCGAGCATGACAGCAGCGGGACGGGTGCCTCCAGGTTTTCTCTCACTGTGTGGGCGTCGAAAGAAGGGTCGACCCCATAAATGACATCGACACAGGAGTTGCTGTGCAGTGCCTTTGAGCGTACCGCCACGTCACCAATGACGCACACCTCGAGAAGGGGCGCCGAGTTGGCACCGCGTGTCACGTCCACAGCCACCACGTTGCGACGGAAGTTGACACGAACACGCCTCGCGCCCGGCACGGCGGATAGCTGAGCGGCGACACTGTCTCGTGAGAGAGCCAGGAACGTGGCTCTGCGCTCGATGGGCCGGTACAGGATAGTGACGGCGGTATCGTGAGTAACGCCGCCGTCAACGGGTGGGGAAAGCGGCTCAAAGTCGACGATCCGTCGGAATCGGCGTCGTCTTCTTGCGGTGTTTTTCGGCTTTTCCGCTGCGGGCTGGCAGGCTTGCGAGTCCTTAGCAGCCGCGGGCGGCAGCGGAGACTTCCTGAGGAAGTGCTGCCCTGTTCCCTCAGCAACTGGGGTAGGCGTTCTCGGCCGGCTGTGGTTGCAAGCGGGGCCGTCGGCGGCATCCTCGAGATAGCCGGGAGGCACCATCGCCGTCGCGCACGGACCCTCGTCTGGTGCGGTGGACGCCGCGGTGTTGAGCGGAGGCGACGAGCAGGCTTCCGTCGACGAAAGCAAGGGGTTCTCCGGGCGGATAGGACTTGCCGCGGGTAAGGCGGTCGCGTCCGTGCGGGAGGACGTAGAGTCGGAGCCAATCATACTTGCGGTTGGCAAGTAGAAGGTGCTGGCACTCTCGTCGGTGTCGCCTGTCGACGGGCAGCTGGCACTGTCGTCGGTGGAAGCTGCCGAAGTGGGGGCCTCCGCGGTGGTGTCCGTTGAAGCGGACAGCGCAGCGTGGTGGTAGCTGGCAGTAGTTTTCGGCGCATCAAAGGGAAATGCGCGGAAGGGTGTATCCAGCGCAGATGGTGCGCGCGTGGGTGGTGTCGCGCTCACTGGAGGAGGCGTACATGACGGCGCGGAGCTCGTCGAGTCCGCCGAGAGCGCGCGTAGCGTACGAGCTTGCAGCCCCCGCTTCCAACGTAAGGCGGGAGGCGATCTGCCGGAGCGTGACTGCCGGGAGGGGTGATTCCCAACTGCTGTTAGTAGTAGCGCACTTGCATTGAACCACACAGACACACACGCACACACGTGAGTCCATGGTGGACCTCATTGTCAGTTGACAAACACAGAAGAAAAGACGGCAGCCGGCCATACGGCGCCGAACCCTCTGACACATACACTGTCGGATATTCGTGGACGCGAGATTGTACAGAGACACCACATATTTTGGCGTACTCGCAACGCCGGCCATCTTAGCAAGCTTCTCAAAGCACGCGCGAGGCACAGAATGCACAGGGGTTCCTACAAAAGGCTCTCGGGGCGTTAAGGTCGTGCCAACAAGGACAACGAAAAAATAATCTTTAAACCTGCTTCCACTTTTTCCACTGCTCGCCCAAGTGGGCAGCAATACCCGTATTGCTGGTAGGTTCGTGCTCCCGCCACCTTTTGGCGCACGTTGATTGGTGCTTCGCCGACTCGAAGAATGCCGCACACTGACATAGTGCCACAGGAAGAACACCCGGCTGCCGCTGGCCACCCTGAGCACATAGAGGTGTCCGTAGCGGAAAGCCTGTGTTATAATTTTCGAGGATATACCGCAGGAAACGAAGATGCTGGAGAGGAGAAAAAGAGGCTGTGATTCCCTATATGCCTAAACGGTCACATATACCTTGAAAAATGGGGTGCAACGGTCAAATGTTAGAATAACGTTTCCGAAAGCTACAAAACTGAGAAGTGTTTGCCGTTTCACTATAGGCCATGTAATGAAAGGATCCCCAAAAAAAGAATGCTGACAAAAACATAAAACGGCTGGCTACAATGTCGAACATGGCTAAAATGTCAGACGCGCACTTGAAAGATGGCTAGCTGCGCATTGTAGATCGTGTGATACGTCCCCCATGTTTAACAAGAGCACTGCTGATCAGCAGGCACTGGGACTACCTAACACCTGAAATTATTGAAGTGGAGAAAGTTGCGCCGTTGCGCGATACCTGTGGGAGTACCTCATCAGCAGCCTGATCAACTAAAGAGCCTTATTTCCTGCGCAGAAAAGACTAGGTATCTATATGCATGCCACGCGAACTTTTGTGCTTGTACTTTCAACGATGAGCTTAGGATTCACTTCCTATCTTATGTCCTTTTGCGGAATGCAATGCGTCGATTGAGGTAATCTGGTGTGACTATGTGTATATATAGAAGCTGCGCGCAATTTCTGAATTACACGTATTCAGAGTCAGTGCTGTGTGTCTGCTCCTCTCCGTCTTGACCACTTCGCGCTGTACCTATAGCCATCTGTTCCCGTTTTTTTTTTAAAAATAAAGGTACATCTATGGCGCAAGTGGTAGGTAACTGCGCTTGTGATCAGAAGATAAAAGATTGCAGTTCTAGGAGGGCAATTTCCTTCTGCATATTTCTTTTGTTTATTTTCAATTGCACTGAAATGGTCCCTCTCGCACTCTTTATTTTGAAAAATTATATACGGTATGCGGGCACTGTTTTCATCACCCTGGAGCTTTGATAATGATGATTTATCGGCATCACCTTTGCAGCGGGGCGGTGACAAATAATCACCTAGCCAACTTCATTTATTCATCTATACTGGAGAGGTAAGTACATGCTATGATTTTTGTATAAGTCTCCATAATATATTTTTTTCAAATTTCTTTATCTACCTTGTAGCGCTACCTAAGTCTATAACGGATTCGGTCTTATCAATTTCTTCCCTAGTTTTATTTACTCTAAAGGTCTCTTGCTTATCTTGACAGCTGACCGGTTGATACGTCCGTCCCCTCTAAATCCATGTGCTTCTAGAAGGTGCACGTTACCTTCGGGTCTCACTGCAGTAACCTTTCCATTCCATAAAGATTTGCTGAGTGGCCTCGGAATTTTCGCTACAGCATGCACACACATGCCTCATCTTGTTGCGTATATTTGCTCAGCTATTTTTTTGTCCTTAGTCTGAAATTGAGCCTGAAATAGCAAGACACTGCCCTTTGTAGCATCGTACAAAGTTTTCTTTCCAATTTATTTCTTCGCATTCTTGTATATCTCCATGTTTTTATTGTTTCCATTCTTTGCATCCAATCCCATCCCTTTGCTTCTGTATCTTTTATCAGATGACCTCTGCTTGTGTATTAAGAATTTCACATGGCTTGTACTTGCAAAGCAATGAAGGGGGCTAGTTGGTGAACGTTCATGGTTATATTGCATTCCCTTCCCTCCTAATCCCCATCAGTGGCCTAGAGCCGTCCGCTTCCTTAAAATAAAGGCTTTATTCATTCATATTGCGCTCAGTTTTACACAGACGATATTAAGTGAAGGACGGGACGTGGACGGACGTAGCGCTACGTCCGTCCACGACCCGTCCTTCGCTTAATATCGTCTGTGTAAAACTGAGCGCAATATAACCATGAGCCTTGTACTTGGTTGGCAACTTTCGAGCCCTCTCCCTCCTTCTGGGTCGACGCTTTTCAGGTAAAATACCGCTCCACTTTAGCTTCCCATTCATTTTGATCCGTGCTCCTGAGTGTTTGTTGAAAATTAGTTTTGCTCTGCGCTTCTCTGACCTCAGTAAAGGCTGAACCTATCGCCCCCTGCACTGCCTCATTTGTCGTTTTACAAGCGGGCTCCCAAAGCTAATCGTCCTACCGATCTTTCGTTAACTTCCAAGCCCGACAAGACATCCGACTTGAAGCGCAGAATGGCTTTTGCGCACGTTAACACTAGAATCATTACTCCTTTCCACATTGTACGCATCATCTCGCATTTATTGTGGCCCCAAAGTACTTTGTGCTTAATGATTGCTACATTCAGCTTCCCCTTTATTTTCAGCTTATCTTGGTGGGTGCTTGACTGTCCTTCGTTCATGTATACCCCGATGTACTTATATTGCCTGATTATAGGCATGACTTGCTGTTGAACTGACACTATGAAATTGCTCGTTTATTCATTAAACATAATAATCTTTTATTTCTCCGTGTTAAACTTCGGGCCTAGTTTTGTCGCTGCGTAGCCACAGGTATCCACAAGTGTCTGCAAATATTTTCCTTTGTCCGCTGGTAGCACTATGTGGTCCGCATACATCAGCCCGGAGGCCTTCTGTTGCACCATTTGTCCATTGCGCGTATAGGATAAATCAAACTCTAATTCCCTAATTCCCAGCCGTCTTTCTGTGCCCTTAACATAAAGAGTGAACAAAAATGGCGACAGAGGATATTTGGTTCAGTCCTTCGTTAATTTCCACCACTTCACTACATCATGTACGGCCGTCTCATACAAATTGTACTCGGTAGCATATATATATAAGAAAAGAGCAGATTGGGTGAGGGAACAAACGCGAGTTAATGACATCTTAGTTGAAATCAAGAAAAAGAAATGGGCATGGGCAGGACATGTAATGAGGAGGGAAGATAACCGATGGTCATTAAGGGTTACGGACTGGATCCCAAGGGAAGGGAAGCGTAGCAGGGGGCGGCAGAAAGTTAGGTGGGCGGATGAGATTAAGAAGTTTGCAGGCACGGCATGGCCACAATTAGTACATGACCGGGGTGGTTGGAGAAGTATGGAAGAGGCCTTTGCCCTGCAGTGGGTGTAACCAAGCTGATGATGATATATATATATATATATATATATATATATATATATATATATATATATATATATATATATATATATATATATATATATATATATATATATATCCTTCAGCAGCTCTATGAAATTGTCATGTATGCCTTCGCGGTTGAGAATATCCCATAACCATGGCCAGTCTAGGTTGTGTAGGCTCTTTTATATCTTGATATGTTGTCCAGCAAGGTCAATTCTGAGTTGCTGAAATCTCTATGCGCTGTGTTGGGAAACCTCTAAGGATCTGCCTGGTATGCGCCCATTATGTCACTCCCCCTCTTAGCACATCATTTCTTTTCCGCTATCATCGACAATTCTAATTTTATGGCTTGCATTGTCGTTTTATATATCACCGACGTTACTGTAAATGACCTCTACGAGTTCGTTTTATCCTTATCACCTTTGTCTTTGTAGATGAGATTCATCTTTGTTTACGCCACTCAACCGGAATTTTTGTCGCTTTAATCACTTTATGAAATTATTCAGGAGTGCCTCGCTTTTTTTTTATTAGTTGTATTAGGATTTGCTCAGCTCATACGGCCTTGTTATTAGAGACATTTTCTTCTTATTTTTTCCAGCAAAAGCTTTCTATTCTATATTTGGATCTTTCAGGCTTCTGTGTTGCGTCCGAATCTGTTTGAGTTTGAACTAACTTTCCGTCTTGCCACAGCTATCCCTAATAACGTCGGTGACCTGCCGTAGTACATCGTCTCCTTCGAAGATGTTACCGCCTTCATTCCTTATAGCCGTTGGCGAAGTTGAGTTGGACCTCGGAGTTCTCTTGATGGTTCCAGAGTCTTTATGATGTGCTCTTTTCTTTTTCGGAAAATCTATGCGTCCAACATTATTTTGTGCATTTAATTTTCTGTTGCACTTGTTCACTCGCCACCCTTTTCTTTTCTGGGTATTTGCTTCATTTACGGAGCAACTCTTCTACGTCTAATACGAGCTTTTTGGTTTCTCAATGATCCCCAGACGCCTGCATACGCCCTTATATAGCTTGCTTTATTTCCTTGCTGCACCATTTACGTAGTTTCCACTTGCCAAACCAACAATTCTTTTTTTACAGTATCTCTCCTATCTACTGCGGCAAAACGCCTACCAATACATAAGGTATTATAACGCCCTTTGATCTGTGTTAGTCCAGCGCTCCTGTATCCCGTGCGACATTGGGCCCATAATCCGGCACCACCCTGGATTCCGGGTCTCAATGGTACTATGTTTTGAAATAGCGCAGAAAGGAACGCTTCAGAGACTCACATCAATAAGATACTTCGCAAGTGAATTATGGACTTATGGTGCAATGGTCATGCCATTGCTCACCAGTTCCAATCGCAATGCTTTGAAGACCTTCTAATTCAAGCAAATGCTAGGAAAATGCGCCTCAAGAATTATGTGGTCCGGGTTGTCCCTTTGTGATACTATCTGAAATGTTGCGGCAGCATAGATTTTCCACTGAATAATCGCGACCTGCGCACAGCCCTCATGTACACTTTCGCTCATAGTCATGCAACAAGGTGTTGCCAGGGTATTGCCTAAAGCGAATGTAGGTTCGGATATTTTTGCGAATGATCACTGTGTACCTTTACCGCACCAGCCATTTGTCAGCTTCGCGCACACTGCTGGTGGAGGGGGAGGGTTTGCATGGATTATTTAGTGCGTAAAAAGTAGGAAGGCAGTTGGAGTGGTAGCGCTACCCTAAGAAATCTGAAATGATCGCTGTAGTTTAATAATAAATATATCATTTTCACACAGCTTGTCTTAAGGCAATCTATACTGCGAGACACAGCACACAAAACAGCAGCACTGTGTGCCACTGCGGTGTGCATGGCAGCTGTGTTTACAAAACGAACATGTTCGCACAGAAACCTTGGTCACCTTCAGCGATCATCCACAACACGTTGCAGACTATCGTTCCTGATGCAATGTGGAGCAACTAAAGTTATAGATTGGTTATAGCATGCTGCAACTCAGACGAGAGCATACTGGGATGACGGCACAACAAAGATGTGAGCGCGAAATACGAAACGGATATTTCTTTTTAGATGTGGCAACGCTCTTTACAGTAAACTTTTCTGTATAAATTATGTGCGGAGTTCAGAAAGGCTCCGGACAATCGGCTTCACGAGTCGAACACTTTTGCAGTGTCGCCATCGTGTTCAAAGTCCGTAAAGTTAGGAATTTCAAGGCGAGTCCGTAGTACGGGATCCATCGCCGAAGCGATGTTCGTGCCTATGATGTACTCGCACAAGACAACGTTTCGTTCGAGAATGGGAACTCGCACGATTGCGGTATTCCTGAAACTCCACTGTAATTCTCTGAGTATGCGTAAGCATACCCCTTCATTGCAGTTCGCCCACCTCCAAATTTAGGTTGACCCACCTCCAAATTGCAAGCTGACCGATCCCCAAACTTCAGTTGTCCTACCTCCAAATTTCTGGTGGCCCACGCCACGCTACAGTTGGCCTACCCCAATTTTCAAATTGGTCAATGTCCAAATTTAAGCTGGACCATGTCCAAATTTCACGTGACCCAACCGCAAAATTCAAGTTGGCCCACCCCCTCATTTTATTTGATTCGCCCCCCAATTTCTAGTTGGCCCAACCACAAATTAAATTGAGCCCATGTCCAAATTTGAAATTGACCCATTTCTCAAATTTAAGTTCTCCCACCCCTAGATTTCAAGTGGGCCTACCCCATAATCTAACTTGTTCTGCCCCAAAATTTCAAGTTCGCCCATCCAAAAATTTCAGTTGGCCCACCACCGATTTCAAGTTGGCCCAGTCCCACATTTCAACTTGGCCCATCTTCAAATCAAAAGTAAGTTGTCTCATCCCCAAATATGAGTTGGCCCACCCCTAAATGTCAAGTTCGCCTACCCCCAAATTTCGTTTGGTCCACCCCTAAATTTATTTTGACCCATCTCCAAATTTCAAATCGGGTCACCCCCAAATTTCAGATGGCGCACCTCCAAATGTCATGTTGTCCCAATCGCAAGTTTCATGTTGTCCCACCCTGATATTTCAGTTGGCCCACTCCAGCTATGAGCTTCCTCATGCATGTTCTAAGGAGCCCTATGTATCTCTGTGGGTATTCTGTTTCTATTCCATTTCTTGTTTAGATTGTTCCTTATCGCTTATAAACCTACCAATCATCTACATTTACAATATTATAACAACGAAATGTTTTAACTTTGCAAAGTGTGTACTTTTGTGGAGGTACAAGTCACTTCTCGCTTGACAGGGCTGGGGTACTCGTGAAGGAATGATTATGCAATGATAAACGCACTCGAGGAAACCTATATTTCAGGCTTCCCCCATTTTACCTATAAAATAAATATACACGCTACATGTAGCTGGCATAACAGAAATTTAAGGGTATATATAAAGAAGTTTAATTACCCGCCACCAAATAGTTTCTTTACAACATCGAGGTGGAACATAAGGGCTGCCACCACGAATAAGTTTAGCTTGCCTAATGCTGAAATGCTTATGGCCAAGGACTTCTTGAATTTATTTGGACTATATTATGGAATAAAATTCCCAATTATATAAAGTTCAGTAAATTTTTGTGCCATCATTTAGGCTTTATTTATTAAGCTATAAAGATATTTCAGATATCTGAGAACAATACAAATTACGAGTTTCACTAATTTAATGTATAATTAATTAATTAATTAAAAACTAATTAATTTAATACTCGAGTGCCGTTTAAGAGCTTGAACCAGTGTTGTTTTCATGTCTTGTATAAATATTTCTCATTTCTATGAGACATATACTCACACTTATCGTTGAATTTTTATGCCTATCTTACTATGGACCATCTGCTACCCTTATGGCTATGGTTCCAGACACTTGTATGTTTTGATTCTATGCATGAGGGAACGTATATTGTTTCACATCTTACGTATCTCGAGCTTAGCCGCTAAACTCTACTTATCAATTCTTTAGTTCCTTACTACTGAATTCATTCGGTCTTTCTGAATTATATTTTTGGATTACCCCACCAATAGGCCTCACATTATTCTTAAAAGAGTAAGACGCCTTCTGTGCCATCCAGTAAAGTTGAAAACCCGAGGTCTAGAAGAATAGTGAAGACGTGCTCAGTCATTGTCACTGCATATAAAAAGAACATTGGGGAGTACCTCTGCAACATCTAGGGCGTCGTGCTACAAGACGAGGGCGCGAACGCAACCTCTATTGAGTATACAAATGTTGAGTGGGCGTTAGCCAATCACAGCAGCTGCTTGGGGAACAGCGCTCTCCAGGATGGGTATTCTCCACTACTGTAACATCGGCAGAGTGGCCGACAGTGACCATTTGACAAACTAAAGGCATACGATGTTAGGTGGAATAACTGTACCAGGTATTAAAAAGTAGCTCAGATGCAGAATCCTGTAATGTCAATCTGTCTGCCGTAAGTTCGAGTCTATCCAGTACAATGAGAACGTCTAATTTCTCCCGTAGTTTTATTGCAAGGGATTTTGGGATTCAAGCGACGGCCATGACGTACACCGGCAGATCACTGAATGAGTGGGGAGTGAGAACACCGCAGTTATCGCTGTAGAAAATGTCGGCTCCAGAAGGAGCCGAGTCCGAGGAAAGGAGCTAAGTGAACAAAGTGGGACCAGGTCTTTCATAGAGCATAATGTGTGGACCTATGTAAAAGTTAGGAAGGAGAATATAACTCTGTTGGTGCGAGAAAAGAGCGCCAAAGTGAGAGATGAGGCCACGAACGGGAAATACCTTCGCCTTCCGAGCGCCTTTCTTGTTCATGCACTTTTCTTCATGCACCGATTTAGCACTCCCACTTGCACAAAATTCCGCACCAAGAAGTTTAGCGATTCACTATTCTGTAAAGTGAAGGCATTTGCCTAAACATAACACAAAAAAAATGCTTCGTTTATAACTGATTTCTACATTTGCACGGAATACGTGAGTTCATTTTACAGCTCAAAAATGTATGCCAATGAATTTTTTCCACAGTACGACATATTGCCATCGGTGTCAGTATGTCGCCTTGTGGCCAAGGTTGTGACCTTTTTTGACAACCCGCTCATCCCTCAACTATTGCTTTACTGGTGTTCAACCGGTAGAACGACACAACACAGCGCGTTGTGGCTCCTAGTTCATCGCTGTTGCAGTGCGCTTGGCTGCTGGGTGACGCAAGCAGAGCGTCGCCTCAGTGGGTACGGCTTGGTGCTCGCTGCAGCTTCTCAGTTTAGGTTTCGCAGGCTCTGATAGCAAAATATGTTGTGCCGCAGTTTTGCGCGCAATTGCACTTTCCGAGATCTACAAGTTGATATGGGTTGTATGGAGAGCTCGTTTCAATTTCGAATTTACGATGAGCCGGCTGAAACTAAAAGTTCAAAAGTTAGCTAATGAATATTTGCTAAGTAGCGACCATTTGCATCCTATGACCCTTAATTCCGCGGTCGCCACCACTGAAGGCATGTCTTCGAAGTAACGGTCATTTTATTTAAAAACGGCTATTTTAACTATACATAATATTTTTGTGGAAACACCCTGAATATGCGTACGTTCAGAGTGATCGCTGGTGATGGGTAACATTGCAGAATGCACGACGCTATTTTCATCGTGTTTGAAATTTGGCAAGACAATTGTTTGTATAAAATAGGTAGCGCACGTGCGATAACAACAGCGACCGTATGGCCTCCAAGGAACCTCTGGTTCTGTGAATTATAAGTTTTTATGGGAAACAGTTTACGAGAAACACAATTGCAAGAAACAAAAACATGTTTATAAGCGGTTTCAACACAAGGAAAGAATATTTTAACGTTATGAGTTAAAGAAAGGTGGCGTCACGCAGCAATAATATTCATTATTAATCATAATCTCTCGTGTAACTTACGGCAAACCAGCGTAGTTGACTTTGGAAATCGTGGTTAAGTGCGTCTCACAGCTGTTGAAAATTGGCAGGATTTTGTTTAACACGCTTTCAAATCAAATCAAATCAAATTTTATTTCACATCTATACATGATGTAGGCGGCACAGACAAAAAGCCAAAATCAATTTGGCTTGATAAGGATCTGCGGCCCTCTCAAAATTTGTGTACAAAATCAAGCAAAACAAGAATTAGTAACAGCAATCGGACATTCCTAGGTAGCATTACACAAAGGCAAGGGAAAAATCTAAATTTGCGCAATTAGAAAAAAAAAGTGTTATTCAAGCAGTATAATACAAGGACAATCATCATTGCTGCAAAGAAAATAAATAAAGAATTCGAAACACCAGTCGGACATTGTTAGGTAGCATTTCAACTAGGACAAGAGAGCAATCTAAATTGCACAGAGAAAAAAATGTAATCCGAACAATGTAATGCAATTTGCCTTTAGCATTGTTGCAGAAACATAAGGAACGAAGTGAGTAATCGAAAACCAAGTGAATTTAACAAGAACGGTAATGACTGAGAAAGTAGTTGTGTTCCATAATTGGTGCGTGTTCGGGGTATGAACCAGGTCGCACTATGATGAGTATTGTATTTTTATGCTTTTGGATATGTTGGATAGGCGTTCAATGAAGTGATTTCCTCGTTTTTTTCCCGTAAGGTACCATTTCAAGACTAACTCACCGAATAGTAAGTTTACTGGACAAACTTGAAGTTTCTTAAAATGGGGTTCAGTGTGTTCGTCATAGGCTGAGTTGCTGATGGCACGCAGAGCCTTAGCTGCTAGTCGCCATTGTCTTTTCTGTCCGCGACGTTTAAGAAATCACTGGGCAAAATCGGAAGACGATTAGGGCCCTTGTTTGTAAACAGCGAAAGAAGATGTGAAGACCACTGAATACATTTTTAATGCAATGAGGCATGCATCCACCGAGCAACCTGGCGAAAACTTGTAACCGCCGAAATCTAACAATATTCTACGCATAACAAGGAAAAGCGTCAGAGAAAGAGAGAGAAGCTATCGTCTCGGTAAAATTTTTGGCCAAGTTATGGTAGCAAGGATCACTTGCGGATTCAGAAGCGGGGCCCTGGTATTATGAAGTTCTGCGTAAGAGAGTGTAGTGCAGTTTGAGTTGGTCATTCTGCTGATTACAATCAGTCTTTCTCCATCTGCCTTCCTATGGCTGCGCAAACTGATATCTATTATCCACAGTCAAATCAGCAGTCTTACGTAAAAGGTTCATGTTGTGCCTTGTCTAAGTCTAGAAATTTGAAGCAGGACACCACGTATCTATGTGCCTTGGATTTTGGCCGCGACGCTGCCGACATCTCTGCTTTAATGCCGGAGATAAAGCAGTTCATCCGCCAGGAAGTCGCACGCCAACTCTCTCTGGGGAATAGCACACCCGAGCCGTCGACAACCTTGGTTTCTTCGCTCCGTGACGCAATTCAGGCGCAAGTTGCCGCGGCGCTGCCACGTGCCCCTCCTCCGCAGTCGGCTGCTGGCCCACTAACTTACGCTGACGTTGTCGCCCGGCCTTACGCTCCTCCGGCTTCTGATGCCTACCAGGCCACCGGCACCTTCCATGTGCCGCCACCACCTTCACGTCCGATTCTCGTCCCTTACTCTGCCGCTAGAAACCTGGGTGTCATCGACCCGTGGCGAACACGTGATAACCGACCAATATGCCATTCCTGCCATTTCTCGGGCCAAGTAGCACGATTCTGCCGCCGTCGCAGCCACCGTTTACCTTACAGTGGGAGCCCATCAAGCTACAGGCCTGCTCGACTTCCGCGTCAGGACCCATCTAACCTTCCTCCGGGCTCGTCTTACAGTCGCCACCTGTTCGATTCAAGCCGGTCGCCTTCCTCACGTTGCCGATCTACTTCCCCAATGGTTCGCCGACTCAGCCCAGCCCGAGAGGGAAACTAACAGTTGCAGTTACAGAGGCAAGAACTGCGTTTATGTCGAACATGCCAATGCCTCATTTTTCCCCGGGGAACGAAATTGAACTGTACGTTGATGGCGTCACCGTACACGCACTTGTTGACACCGGAGCCGCCGTTTCTATTATTAGTGAGAAGCTTTGCCGCAATTTGAACGAAGTGACCATTCCCTTCACTTCTCTTTCTCTGCGTACGGCAACCTGGCATCGCATTTAGCCTTCAGTGTAGTGCACAGCCCGGGTCTTCACTCAAGGCGTTATGTATGTTACCGAATTTGTCGTCCTATCTCGTTCTTCGCACGACGATATTCTTGGATAGACTTTCCTATCAGTCAATCAAGCTCTTATCTACTGCGCTCGTGCCGAACATACGTTATCAGTGCCGTGCTTTGACCCTGACGACCATTATTCTCGTAAAGTTGTTGCCTCCTCTAACATTAACATCGCACCTTTCTCCGCCGCTCTGGTCCCTGTGTCATGTAACTCTGCTGCGAACTCATCTGTTCTGCTTACGCCGTCGGCCACTTGTGCGCGCCGCCGGAACTTTTTTCGTTTGCTGTCGTCGCTGCTTGCGACTGTTCTGCTGCCCTTTATGTGTGCAATCCGTCCGCCTGCCCATCATCCCTAATCCGCGTCGACTGCCTGGGTACCTCTGAAGCTTTCGATTGCGTTCTCCCTGCCACCATGTTTGGTGATACGGCATCACTTCCGATTTGGGCCGTCACTCCTCCTGCCACCACCCATGCCCCTGTAGACGTCTTCGCTCGTGCCGGCGACTCCGAACACACACCTTCGCAGCACACAGAAATGACCAAGATCCTCCAGCGTTTTCCTGCATCATTTGATATTCCCCAACCATCCTTGGGCCGAGCGTCCTCAGTCGTTCACCGTATCGACACCGGTCAACAAACCATTGCGCCAGCGTCCGTATCATGTGTCGGCCGCTGAACACCGGGTCATCGACCAGCACGTTGACGTCATGTTGGACCATGGCATCATCCAGTCCTCTAAAAGTCCCTGGGCATCTCCGCTTGTCCTCGTTAAAAAAAATGGCTGCATACGGTTCTGCGTCGACTATCGCCGCTTTAACCGAATAACGCGCAAAGATGTCTATCCTCTGCCGCCCATCGACGATGACTTGCACAGTCTACAGGGAGTGGAATTCTATCCCGCGCTGGATTTGCGCTCCGGGTACTGGCAAGTGCCAATGGGAGAGGCAGATCGCCAAAAG
>NC_091822.1:25980000-26107500 GCF_038994185.2 Dermacentor albipictus | reverse complement strand
GGATATCCTTGTCGGCAAGGCGTCGTAATCACGCGGTCACATTACTATCGCCACTACTTCAGAAACGTCATTTCATTGTCATCGTGCCTATGGTGGTCATACTGCATTTCAAAAGAGTGCGTTTTGCATATAGCCAAAGCAAAGGAGGTCTCAAAATGACCACTACTGCTTGAAGTAAACTTGACTTCAAACGGGCTCGAATGCTAACCGCATTTCCGTCGACACTCTTTGTAAGATGCATTCCGCCTTTTTTGCTTGCTATTCTCTACACAGTTGACCATCTTAGTTGTCTGTATCAGCCCTCCTTCCGAACTAGCTTGTCAAAGTCGAAGTACTCGCTTATGTTATTGGTGTTCGAAAACATGTCTGACCACGCCGTTTTAAGCTGTGAGCAGGAGCAGGCTGCCTGTTACTCCAAGTGGCAGTCTCGTCAGCGTCCCCTTTTTCATGTCTTTTTCTTAAAACACTGCAATGGCTCTTTCTTCGCGCCTAAGAAACCGAAAAGTAACTGCCGTCTTTCCTTAGAGCAATCCAAAGGACGACTTTTAATATCTGTATTGTAGCCACGAGGTGCCCCCTAAGTCATAGTAATGTGTTCTTGTGTGAAGGGACCATCAACCATCTTCTGTGCACTGGTTTTCCTCTGATACCCAATGTCAGACTCTCCAGTGCGGTTTAAATAATCTGGATGATAGGCCATTTACAGAGCAATAGTCTTCGGAGCCTGGCCTCACCCCTCGTCAGCCCAGAAAGCAATTCGAGCGTTTAATATCTGGTTTGTGATCGGTGAAGTAATATGTTTAATCGATTGATAACCATAGCACTGAGCGGAAGCGCCAGCACATGTATCAAATAACAATAGTATTCATCTATTCTCTCAAAGTATAGGTTGTGCAAAACTGATTGGCGGATTTTCTGCGGACGCCGCTTAATGTTTTGCTCGCATGCCTTGTTTGGTGGTGTTGCTGACATTGTTGCTGTAGAATGCGTCAGTCTCAGTAACAAGAGCGCGACTATTATTCATGTCTAAAATTAATAAAATTTATCTTTCGTTATTAGCACACATGTAATCGGCAGCAAAAGCTGGGTTTCTCGCGAAATGCGTTCGAAGTTTCTTTAGAACGAACGCGTAGGGTAATGGCGGGATTTCTTTTTAAAGGCATTTACGATAGCCATAGATTTGAAGATGACGCGACGTAGTATTTCGACTGCTAAATCTGCAAATTAGTCCAATTACCTCTTTAACTAAAAGGGCTCCGACATGGATCCCAATGAAAGGCTTCAAGCGCGCCATCCTATGAGCTTAAGCCGCTTCTAGAAATCCAAATACTTCATGCTACTAATCTTTACTGAATAAGGCATTCTGGGCAATTTCACAAAATAAAGGAAAACTGAACTTATGGACAGCGGAACATTCATGCCGTAGCAAGCACCCGTGAGGGACATAACTGCGTGTGCCTCACAGGCGGGCGAACAGCAAGTGAGCGTTCGTACTAAGCCGCCACCTCAGTCGCTTCATGCTAATCCGATGACCAACCGCGAACTAGGGAGACACTCATGGGCTTTTACTAAGGGCAGGGCCACTTCATCTCGTAAAATTAATTCTTTCTGTGTGAATTCGGCGGGAATTAATTGGACTGTAACCATTAGCAGCGTCAAAGTCCTGCATTTGTGGAAATGGTTATGAGCTCGTCCAATGAGCCGCTTCAAATCTTCAATTGGTAACAGTCACCAGAGTGTTTTGGCTAAAAGAGTAAATTAGATTGATTTAAAAAATTGCGTCTGTAAATGCTACATTTAGTCATGTTCGAAGTATCATTTGATGGTAAAAACGATCAAGAGCAATTAATTTATTTACCTTATCTTCCCTAGCTTTAAAAAGCTTAAAACGCATTTTGTGAAAAATATGCTGTAAATGGGGTTTTCAAACAAATTAGAAAATCAACCACTCCCAAAGCATTGTGAAAACATTAGTATGACAAATAGTCAAAAATCTGTTATAAATACGCCTAAAGCATGTCTTTTTGAAATTTCTGTAACGGAATTTTGCTTAGAATACCCAGCCAAGCTTTAGAATTATTTCCGTAATACGCCATTAGCCTGACTTTGTATGTTGATGGAAGCACGTGGTTACGCATTACTAAATTGCGTCAAACACAAATTCAACAACCGTGATGTTGACACTATGGAATGCATAACGGGAATGCATAAGAGCCGCTGCTTCGTTATCTGTAAATAACCTAACCAAGAGAAACGCGCATACATTTTAGGTGGTGCGTGTGATTTTTTTAAAGAAATCGCGAGCCTCAATATAGAAAACGCATATAATTTCTGCTAACCACACGGCTTCTGCAGCAACATGATATGATGCTCGGGTTAGCATACCATGGCCACATCAGCAGGACAAAATGGCAAGACGTACCTCGACAATTAGGTAGTTCGGTGGATTCGGCTTCACTTCTTGCATGTAATGGCTGCAGTTCTTGAAGAAAAAGTTAGTAGCGCGGCCAATCGGTGATGCAAGGAAGAGTGCTGAAACAATGCAAGCAGAATATCTGGTTTAGCAAAAAAAGCCCTCCAGAAAGAAAATCGTAAGTAGCAGTCGTGTTGCTTTAATAGCATGCATGTAGAGCGTGTCGCAAGAAAACACAGTGAATTTGGGCAGCGCCTGCAAAGAAACGACAGCCTAACCCTATAGCCATCGTCATCATCATCATCAGCCTATTTACGTCCACTGCAGGAAGAAGACCTCTCCCTGCGATCTCCAATAACCAATGTCCGGCGCAAACCGATTCCAAATGCACCCCCAAATTTCCTAATTTTGACTCACTACCTAGTCTTCTGCTGTCCTCTACTGCGCGTCCCTTCTCTCCGTACCATTCTGCCCCCATAATGGTCCAACGGTTATCTAATCTACGCATGGCATGACCTGCCCAGCGCCATTTTTTGCTTGATGCCCATTAGAATATCGTCTATACCTGTTTGCTCTCTGATCCAAACCACTCTCTTTCTCTGTCTTAAAGTTATGCCTAGCATTCTTCGCTCCATCGTTCTTTTCTCGGTCCTTGACTTGTTCTCAAGCTTATTTGTCAGTGCCTAAGTCTCTGCCCTATACGTCAGCACCGGTAAAAACACTGATTGTATACGTTCCATTTCAATGATAACGGTAAACTTCCAGTCTTGAGTTCACAATGTCTGCCGTATGCAATCCAACTCATTTTTATTCTTTCGTGAATTTCCTTCTCATGGTCAGTGTTCCCTGTGATTAGTTGACCTAAGTAAACGTACTCCTTCACAGATTTAAAGACTGACTGGCGATCCTGTACTCATGTTCCCTTCCCGGTTATTCATCATTATCTTTGCCTTCTGCATATTAACCTTCAACCACACTTTTACACTCTCTCTGCTGAGGTGCTCAATCGTTTGTTGTAACTCGTCCGCAGTGTTGCTGAATAGAACAATGTCATCGGCAAACCAAAGGTTGCTGAGGTATTCGCCGTCGATCCTGACTCCTCAACCTTGCCAGTTTGATAGCTTGAGTAGTTCTTCCAAGCACGCAGTGAATAGCATTGGAGACATTGTGTCTCCTCGTCTGATCCATTTTTTGTAGGTATCTTCCGACGTTTCTTGTGCAGAATAAAGATGGCTGTGGAATCTCTGTAGAAATTCTGCAGGGTATTTACGTAAGCGGTCTGTACTCTTTGAATAGGCAATGATTATATGACTGCTGGTATCTTTATTGAATCAAATGGTTTGTCGTAATCTATGAAAGCTATATAGAGAGGCTCATTGAACTCTGCGGATTTCTCGATAACCTGATTAATGATATGGATGTGATCCATTGCATAGTATCCTTTCGTGAAGCGAGCCTGTTCCCTTCGTTGAGTAAAGTCCAATGTTGCCCTCATTTTATTGAAGAATATTGTGGTAATTGTCGTAAATTTTCTCTGTACCTATTGTGCGGAAATTTCCCATCCTCAATGAGAGCCCATTTTCGCAACGCGCCTCCTAAGTTGCTGCGGAAAAGTTATTGAACATTTGTAGTGTTATCGAGCGCGTAGTGCCCACATCTATTGGCTTATTGAGTTCCAAGAATACGTTTTCAGGATCAGTATAAGCTAGCCTCTATGTATTGTCACGTGGTAGTGACGGTAAAGAGAGAACACAGTAGCAGTACTGTGAAAGACAAAACTAGCTTTTATTGGGCGAACCTGTGCCCACAAAACAGGCTACACTTAAAGCACAACGATAGCGGCGAACACAGTCGGCGATCGTCGAAAATCTGATCAGCGGGTCAAGCGCGTCGGCTTTTATAGATCAGTCGTCGAATGTTCCAGATTAACTGATGGGACCCGCGTGTCTTCCACAAAGTTCTACACCATTCGTGTCACGCGATGAAATCTGATAATACAAGGTTCGGCGACAACAGACACGCGGATAGAAGCGTCGATAACTTTCCAGAAACCTCGGATACATTCAGGCGCATCCCTCGCTGTGCGATTACAGTTGTTAAGAGGCGAAACGTGGTCGCCCGATAAAGATAAGTACACGTGTCAATACCCCCCCTCTTAAAAAGCATCGACCCGATGCTACATACAAGCGAAAAAAACACCCGTAGCAAAGAAAACAACAACAAAAAATAAGGAATTTCGTCAGCGACCGTAAAAGGGTTTAAGGCGCACCACGTGGACCACTTCAGATCGTGCGCGGCGCCGCTGTGAATGCGAAATGCCGTCTGGCACGACCTCATAGTCCAGAGCGCCAATACGTCGGATGACCTTGTAGGGTCCGAAATAGCGTCGTAGTAGTTTCTCACTGAGTCCTCGTCGGCGTATCCGTGTCCAAACCCAAACACGGTCGCCGGGCTGGTACTCAACAAAGCGTCGTCGGAGGTTGTAGTGTCGGCTGTCGGTCCTCTGTTGGTTCTTGATCCGTAGGCGGGCGAGCTGTCGGGCTTCTTCGGCGCGCTGGAGATAGCCAGCGACGTCAACATTCTCTTCGTCAGTGACGTGGGGCAGCATGGCGTCGAGCGTCGTCGTCGGGTTCCTGCCGTAAACCAGCTTAAACGGCGTGATCTGTGTTGTTTCTTGCACCGCCGTGTTGTAAGCGAATGTTACGTACGGCAGGACGGCATCCCACGTCTTGTGTTCGACGTCGACGTACATCGCTAGCATGTCGGCGAGGGTCTTATTCAGCCGCTCCGTAAGACCATTCGTCTGCGGGTGGTAGGCCGTGGTCCTCCTGTGCCTTGTCTGACTGTATTTCAGAATGGCTTGGGTGAGCTCCGCTGTAAAGGCCGTTCCTCTGTCGGTGATGAGGACTTCTGGGGCGCCATGTCGAAGCAGGATGTTTTCGACAAAGAATTTCGCCACTTCGGCTGCGCTACCTTTCGGCAGTGCTTTAGTTTCAGCGAAGCGGGTGAGGTAGTCTGTCCCCACGACGATCCACTTATTTCCGGTTGTTGAAGTCGGAAAGGGTCCCAGCAAGTCCATCCCGATCTGCTGGAATGGTCGGCAAGGAGGCTTGATTGGCTGTAGTAATCCGGCTGGCCTTGTCGGGGGTGTCTTGCGTCGCTGACAGTCTCGGCATGTTTTGACATAACGGGCGACGTCGGCGGTCAGGCGCGGCCAATAATACTTTTCTTGTATCCTCGATAGTGTCCGGGAAAAACCGAGGTGTCCAGCGGTCGGATCGTCATGTAGGGCGTGCAATACTTCTGGATGAAGTCCTGACGGGACAACAAGAAGGTAGTTTGCGCGGACTGGTGAAAAGTTCTTCTTCACGAGTAGATTGTTTCGAAGCGTGAAGGAAGATAATCCGCGCTTAAATGCCCTGGGGACAACGTCGGTGTGCCCTTCCAAATATTCCACCAGGCCTTTTAGCTCCGGGTCTGCCCGTTGCTGTTCAGCGAAGTTTTCCGCGCTTATCATGCCAAGGAAGGCGTCGTCATCTTCGTCATCTTGCGGCGGCGGGTCAATGGGGGCGCGTGATAGGCAATCGGCATCGGAGTGTTTTCGTCCGGACTTGTAGGTTACAGTGATGTCGTATTCTTGTAGTCTGAGGCTCCACCGCGCCAGTCGTCCTGAAGGATCCTTTATACTCGCTAGCCAACACAACGCGTGATGGTCACTGACGACTTTGAATGGCCGGCCATAAAGATAAGGGCGAAATTTAGCTGTAGCCCAAACGATGGCGAGGCATTCCTTTTCGGTCGTAGAATAGTTGCTTTCCGCTTTTGACAGCGACCGGCTAGCGTAAGAGATCACCTCTTCGACTCCGTTTTTCCTTTGGACTAGAACGGCACCGAGGCCTAGGCTACTGGCGTCAGTATGGATTTCTGTATCGGCGTACTCGTCGAAGTGCGCAAGTACCGGCGGCGACTGCATGCGTCGTTTGAGTTCTTCAAATGCGTCGGCCTGCGGCGTTTCCCACTTGAACTCAACATCACATTTAGTTAGACGTGTCAACGGCTCGGCGATCCGTGAAAAGTCCTTGACAAAGCGCCTGTAGTAGGCACACATGCCAAGGAATCTACGCACTGCCTTCTTGTCGGTGGGCTGCGGGAACTTTGCGATGGCAGCTGTTTTCTGGGGGTCGGGGCGTACTCCGGATTTACTGATGACGTGGCCTAGGAACAGAAGCTCGTCGTAAGCGAAGCGGCATTTTTCTGGCTTCAGAGTGAGCCCTGACGACTTGATGGCCTCTAGTACTGTGGCAAGCCGCCTAAGGTGGTCGTCGAAATTTCCGGCGAATACAACGACGTCATCCAAGTAAACGAGACAGGTCTGCCATTTCAATCCCGCTAAAACCGTGTCCATCACGCGCTGGAACGTTGCAGGCGCCGAGCACAGTCCAAATGGCATAACCTTGAACTCGTAGAGGCCGTCTGGGGTGATGAAGGCGGTCTTTTCGCGATCTCTTTCGTCGACTTCTATTTGCCAATAGCCAGACTTGAGGTCCATCGAGGAGAAGTACTTAGCGTTGCAGAGCCGATCCAATGCGTCGTCTATCCGTGGAAGGGGGTATACGTCCTTCTTCGTGATCTTGTTCAGACGACGATAATCGACGCAGAAACGTAGGGTTCCGTCCTTTTTCTTCACCAGCACAACAGGGGATGCCCACGGGCTTTTCGACGGCTGGATGATGTCGTCGCGCAGCATTTCGTCGACTTGTTCTCTTATAGCTTCGCGTTCTCGCGGCGAAACTCGGTAAGGGCTCTGGCGGAGTGGTCGAGCGTACTCCTCGGTGATTATGCGATGCTTGGCGACTGGTGTTTGTCGAATCCTCGATGTCGTCGAAAAGCAGCCTTTGTATCGTCGGAGCAGACTTCTGAGCTGCTGTTGCTTAATCACTGGGAGACTTGGATTAATGTCGTAGTCTGGTTCGGGAACCATGGTCGTCGGGCTACATGCGGCGGAATCCGAGAGGACAAACGCATTACTGGTTTCCGCAATTTCTTCGAGGTACGCGATCGTCGTGCCCTTGTTGATGTGCTTGAACTCCTGGCTGAAGTTTGTCAGCAACACTTCAGTTTTCCCTCCATGCAGTCGAGCGATCCCTCTTGCGACGCAAATTTCACGGTCTAGCAGTAGACGTTGGTCACCTTCGATGACGCCTTCTACGTCGGCAGGCGTTTTGGTGCCTACGGAAATGACAATGCTGGAGCGAGGCGGGATGCTGACTTGACTTTCGAGCACACTTAAAGCACGGTGACTACTAGAGCTCTCCGGTGGTATCGCTCGATCTTCCGACAGCGTTATGGACTTCGACTTCAGGTCAATGATTGCGCCGTGTTGGTTCAGGAAGTCCATGCCGAGAATGACGTCTCGCGAACACTGTTGCAGGATAACGAAGGTGGCAGGGTAAGTACGGTCATGAACAATAATTCTTGCCGTGCAGATTCCAGTCGGCGTAATGAGGTGTCCTCCAGCGGTCCGAATTTGGGGACCCTCCCATGCAGTCTTAACCTTCTTTAACTGGGCGGCGATGTGTTCACTCATTACAGAGTAATCGGCCCCTGTGTCGACTAAGGCAGTGACTGCGTGGCCGTCTAGAAGTACGTCGAGATCGGTGGTTCTTTGTCTGGCGTTGCAGTTGGGTCTTGGCGTCGGATCACGGCTGCGTCGTGTTGAACTGAAGCTGGAACGTTGCGTCGTCAAGTCGTCTTTCGTCGGTGTAGTCTTGGCTTCGCGACTTCTTCGGGACGGCGGCGTGTCGTCATTAGGTCGTCGAGATGATTTCTTCGTCATGTTCGTCGACGGCGGAGGATCTTCGTCAGTTCGACGAACAGCAACCGCACCTCCATCGGTTGCTGCTTTTAGTTTTCCGGATATGGGCTCGCAGAGCGGCCCCGCGCTGGGCCGGTGTATGGTCGGCGCTGCGGCGACAGGTAGCGGCCTGGTGACGGCGAACGGGACGGTCGTCGAGGGCTCCATTGAGTAGCGGTGAGGTAGTCGGCGATGTCACGTGGGCGCTCTCCAAGCTTTGGACGCGGCGCGTTGACGGCGAACCCTCTCAGTCCCATGTCGCGGTATGGGCATCGGCGGTAGACGTGACCCGCTTCCCCGCAGTGGTAGCAGAGTGGGCGGTGGTCAGGAGCGCGCCAAACGTCGGTCTTCCTCGGGTAGCTCCGCTGGGCGACGGGTGGGCGCGCTGTCGGCGGCGGCGGCGGTGGTCGACGGAATTGGGACGTTACAGGGCCCTGGCGCGGTCGCTGAGGTGGGCCTTGACGGCGTACTACGGCGGCGTAGGTCATCGCTTCGGGTTGGGGTTGCGGTAATTGAGGTTGCACCTCCGGAACTCCAAGCGACCTCTGAACCTCATCTTTGACGATGTCAGCGATCGAGGCCACTTGAGGCTGCGACGACGGGAAGATCTTCTGAAGCTCCTCTCGTACGACTGCCCTGATAGCCTCGCGCAGGTCTTCGGAGGCCAGTGATTGAACTCCGGCATAGTTTGTAGCCTTGGTGCGGCGGTCGAATTGCCGGTTTCGCATCTCGAGTGTCTTCTCGATGCTAGTGGCCTCGCGAAGAAACTCGTCGACAGTCTTCGGCGGGTTTCGTACCATACCGGCGAAAAGTTCCTCCTTAACACCACGCATTAGTAGCCGGACTTTCTTTTCCTCGGACATTTCCGGGTCGGCGTGGCGGAATAGGCGGCTCATTTCTTCTGTAAAAATCGCCGTGGTCTCGTTGGGCAGCTGCACTCGGGTTTCCAGTAGTGCTTGGGCTCGTTCTCGGCGAACGACGCTTGTGAATGTCTTCAGGAAGGCGCTTCGGAAAAGGTCCCAGGTCGTTAACGTGGCTTCTCTGTTCTCGAACCACGTCCTGGCAGCGTCTTCCAATGCGAAGAAGACATGTCGCAGTTTGTCGTCGCTGTTCCAGCTGTTAAATGCAGCGACTCTCTCGTACGTCTCGAGCCAGGTTTCCGGGTCCTCGAATGTTGAACCGCGGAACGTGGGGGGCTCCCTGGGCTGCTGCAGCACGACGGGGGATGCTGGGGCTGCCATTGGGGAGGACTTGGTGGCAATCTTCCTGCTCGTCTCAGGTAGGAGTCCGTGCTCTGGGGGCAGTCCTTGCAGCCGGCGGCTAGCTCGCTGGTCTTGGGCGACGTTGGTTTTGTCCTCGGGCTTCGGACTTGGATCGCGGCTTTGCGGGGGCGTTCGGTACATGAACGCACTAGCACCTCCACCAGATGTCACGTGGTAGTGACGGTAAAGAGAGAACACAGTAGCAGTACTGTGAAAGACAAAACTAGCTTTTATTGGGCGAACCTGTGCCCACAAAACAGGCTACACTTAAAGCACAACGATAGCGGCGAACACAGTCGGCGATCGTCGAAAATCTGATCAGCGGGTCAAGCGCGTCGGCTTTTATAGATCAGTCGTCGAATGTTCCAGATTAACTGATGGGACCCGCGTGTCTTCCACAAAGTTCTACACCATTCGTGTCACGCGATGAAATCTGATAATACAAGGTTCGGCGACAACAGACACGCGGATAGAAGCGTCGATAACTTTCCAGAAACCTCGGATACATTCAGGCGCATCCCTCGCTGTGCGATTACAGTTGTTAAGAGGCGAAACGTGGTCGCCCGATAAAGATAAGTACACGTGTCAGTATTGTGGTCTTATAAAGGGTGAACTGCGGCAGGTGCAGATGTTGGGAATGTGTCTGCGTTATATTTTCTTGTGTAGATTCGTACGTATTCAGACACTCAGACATATGTTCTATAGCACACATTCAGAAAAGGAAGAAAACCGCTTGGAACAACAGGTAAGCACCAAAAAGACGAAGAAAAGAGCGCCTTTCTGGGTGGAGCGGTAAATCTGGTCAATGAAGTCAGTGTCAGCCATGCCGCTGATACTTCCACTGTTAAGCTTCCACTGTATTGTGCCTTGCCCTTTATGGAAAGCTTGCAGATCCCTTTTAATAATCTGTAATAACTGCTCAGAATTCCTGTGGTGTGGCATAACATGCAAACATGGGAGCAATCCATTTCTTAGTCGAAATAATTTGTCAACTTTTTACACTTCCTAATATCTCGACGTCTGGTCCACATGCTCCGACCACGAATTTACTGTTTAGATGTCCCATCGCTGCACGCCTCTAGACAAGGGTGGCATTAACAAGAGCCTATGCCTTCTGCATTGAAATGGGTGACATTACTGTGTCACTCGCGACCTATGTGATATTGCTACATCTCGCGCCGTCCTGTCCAAACATAAAGAAATGCATTCGACTCGAGCTACATATTTAAATCTGAGTAGTAAAGCTAACCTATTCGACTCGCGCTACATATCTAAGTCTGAGTATTAAGCTAAGCTAGAGGTATATAGATAGCGCTTAGCAAAATGGTATTGGTTTAAACGCGATGCTTACGTTGTCTTTACTTTTGCTTTATGAAATTCTAAGATTTTTCAACACCTGTTAAACGTACAGGTCACAACCTTGACGTTACACAATGATTATCTTCATGAAGTACGCCATTCGCACGCTATGCTAAAATGTGTATATCCGTACAGAAGGATGAACGCTGTGAAACATTCCCAGACAGCAAAGTCACATTCACCTATGTGTTTCTTGTTCCTTGCCGTGGTTAGAATGGCAGGGGGAGGTATATGCAGAAAGAACGACGCACATACAATATGCACTTTTTTGTCACAGTACAGATATGGGAAAGCACTTAAGTGTTCCATACATGTTGTATCAAAGTGGTGCTTACGCATTCTGTGATATTGGCCAGGAACTGGCATGTACGCAGTGACTCTATCATTTCGCTATTCCAGATCGGCGGGTACAGCACGCACCAATTAGGAAATATGAATTGAAGAACTTTTATTTCGCGATCGTTTTAGCGTTAGATATACGTCGACACAAATGCGTTCACAGGCCCACTTTCTGCAAATGTGCGTATTTAAGCCGATTTTCTAAAGCTTTGTGGTTTATTTATTTATTTATTTATTTATTTATATATTTACAAATACTGCAGGCACTATTCGGGCCCAAGCAGGAGTGGCTCTTGACATAACAGGCACACACACACACACACACACACACACACACACACACACACACACACACACACACACATATATATATATATATATATATATATATATATATATATATATATATATATATATATATATATATGTACAATCAGAAAAGCAGTTCTGGGTATTCCCACTGAAGTAGACGCGCGGATGAAGCGGTTTATTGACGTTTCGGCCGGGGTCCGGCCTCCATCAGCATCTGCTGAAGAGAATCTGATGAAGGCCGGACCCCGGCCGAAGCGTCAATAACCCGCTTCATACGCGCGTCTACTTCACTGTACACACACACACACACACACACACACACACACACACACACACACACACATATATATATATATATATATATATATATATATATATATATATATATATATATATGCAGTAAAAGTTCGTTAGTTCGAACTAACGAAAGTGAAGGAGAGCAACAGTACACTGCGATTTGGAAGCAGTAGGAAATGTCAGAAATTTGGCGTGTCAGAAAGTGATGGCGTGTGCCGCTGGCACACGCCATCTCCAAGTCGAAGCTCTGGGTCCGACTGTGCCACACCACCGATGCCCACCAAAACGAACGTTAGCCGAGGCTTAACACCATCACACTGAATCGCGACGGCTGATACCTCCTAAGCTGAAAACAGAGGTACACAACCGATGAAGACTGCCGAGACAAAGACGCCGAACATGTGAAGGTGGCGAAGGCCCTGATTCGTTGGTTCTTGATTGCAAGCGCAGCTGCGACGTACTTGATTCGCTGTGTTTTGGCGCTTGCCGTGCCATCTCCGCACAACATTAGCAGCTGTACAAGATTTGCAAAGCCTCCGAGATTCGCAACGGGCAAGAAGTCCCGAAGGTTACGTAGAACGGAGAGGCGGCAGCCGCCGCTGCCTTCTGGCTGACCCCGTGTCGGTTAGATTTTTTTCCGATTTTGCCTTCTCTCGCCGTTCTCTCCGTTTAGGAGGCAATACAGCCTTGTGCGTAGGCAGTCGGCGCGTTTCTCTGGCCGTGTGCCGGGTGAGCGTAGTTCGAATTATCCTTGAGGGAACCTTCTCGCGTTCGAATTAACGGACTTTTCTATAAATAGACTTCTGTGGAGCTTGGCCGGACCAAATCGTACAGTTGGAATTATCCATAAATTCGAATTATTGAAGTTCGAATTAACGAGCTTTCACTGTACATATATAGCTGTCTTTGCTGATGCTATGCGGGGACGTTGAGCCCAACCCAGGGCCCTCGGCTTCCGAATTGTTATCACAGTTGCTTGAAGGTCGGAACAATGTCCCAAAAAGGCTTGATGACATTTAGACGCAAAGAAAAACCCTCGACGAAACTTATGTGATGAATTAAAGCTTCAGTGATAGACTTACTAGTCTTGAAACGACCGTTCGTAACATGGAAAGTAAGCTCGATCATTTGGAGGACCGAAGTAGGAGTAATAACCTTGTTGTGTCTGGCATACCAGAAAAGAAACATGACGCCTCTGATGACATCATGGATAGCGTGGTTGATAATGTGTTCAAGCATACTCTATACATGAACGTTAACTCAGTTGAACGGATTCATAGGCTAGGGCGAAAGAAGCGCGGTAAAGGGTGACCAGTGATCGTACAATTTTTTGATCACAGGGAAAAGTTAACGTCCTAAAAAATTTCTACAAATTGAAAGGGAAGGGAATCTCTATCTCCAAGAATTTTTTCTCCAACCACTAGGCACGTGAGGAAACTACTCTGGAACAGTACCTCAGAAATTAGGAAATGCGGTACAAAGGTAAAGCTCGTACATGATAAAGTTACGATTGACAACCGATTAGTCACATTAGATGAAGTTCAGCGCGAAATGGCCGGTGCGCACACACCAGCTACCAGAGGAATCCCTAATAAATAAAACTATAACAATGGCAAACACTTACGATGCTTAAATATTAATGATCGTAGCATCCTAGCTAAAAGCGGTGATTTAGACAGTGTCATATTAACTTTTCAGCCTCAACTATTGACAGTTACTGAAACCTGGCTTCGCACTGAGATTGGGGACGACGAAATCACGCCCCAGGGATACCGGGTCTACCGCAAGGACAGGGAATCTCGAGGGGGTGGACTAGCAATATTTTTTAAGGAAACCTGAAATGTTGAAAGACTGGCCGATATACCAGATCGTGAATGTGTTATTGTGAGGGTAGACTCAGCTGGTTTGAAGTTCATAGTCAGTGGTTTTTACTGCCCCTCAGGCACAGATGAAACATTCTTTGATAAACTTAATGAATTTCTTTGCGCCATCCATGGCTACTCCAGCAACATAATACTTGGCGGTGATTTCAATGTCTCTTCAGTCACATGGGATACGGATTTCCCTGTACCGTCTACAAATGCAGCTAAACGCTTAGTTGACATAATCCTTCATCCTGATTTAATCCCACTGGTTAAGCTACCCATCCGCATCCAGAACACTACTGCTTCAACCCTGGATCGTTTTTTCCTTAACAGTGGCATGTTGCGTCGTGTGTCGGGTATCGACGCGGTTGATGCAATATCAGACCACAAATTAGTGTGCCTGGGCGTTACACTGAACGAAGTGACAAGAACAAAGAGGGAAGAGAGAGTGGTCTCGCTCTTCTCGTGTGCCAATGACGTAGAAATACTAGACACACTTGACTTTCATTTTTCTCAATTTACCACGCTTTCTGAGTCTAGCACCTGTATTGTTGACGCCCTTTGGTGTTTTTTCAAGAACCTTGTACTGCGATGCAATCAGGACTATCTATCAACAAAAGCAAAGATAATAAATGTTCGCCCGTGGATTACTATGCCAGTGGTTCACTTGGGAAGAAAAGCGAAAAAGTTAACAAAACAACACCATCAGAACCCATCCCTGTCGTGCATGCATAAGCTCAGTGTCGTGCGCAAAGAATTGAAAGACAGTATAAAAAAGCAAAAGAATATTATTATAACGTTACTTTACAGAACTTTTTACTTTCGTCCACAGCGAAATTCTGGCATCACTTTTCTCCTAGAAACGAGTGCTTCCTTAACATGTGTATAAATGGTGCTATTGTTACGAACAGAGGGGTAATTGCGGAATAATTTAATGCATTCTTTTGTTCAGCGTTTGCCGATGAAGATGGTATGAAGCTATGCCCCAACACAGATAATGATATTCCCCCAATAAGTGACATCTTGACATCTGAGGAAGGAATTTTCTCGCTGTTACTTAGTATCGATCCAAGAAAGTCGTCTGGTATAGATAGCCTACCTAACGCATTTCTTGTGAGGTATGCTGAATGGTGCTCTAAGTTCTTGTGCATTATTTTTCAGAGATCATTCTTTTAGTGCGAGCTTCCCAGCGATTGGAAATGTGAAAAAAATTGATCCTTTACCTAAAACAGCAAATACTATCGTTATTTCGTCTTACACACTAATTTCCCTGCTGTGCTCATGCGCAAAAGTTTTAGAACACATCATATTCAAGCACCTGCTCTTTTTTCTCGAGCAACATAACCTATCAACGACCGACAGCACGGCTTCCGTAGGGGACTTTTAACTATCACACAACTACTGGAAACTGTTCATGATATTGCGGCTATCCTAGGTAAACAAGGCCAAATTGACATGATCTTCCTAGACTTTGAAAAAGTGTTTGATCGCGTCTGCCATCCCAAACTTCTGACAAATGTCAAACCTATACTGAAAAATGATACCTTAATTTCATGGATCGAGGCCTACCTGGTATCGAAATCAAACTGTCACTATCGACAACGCGTGCTCCGATTCAAGACCAGTGAAGTCGGGAATCCCTCAAGGGTCAGTGCTTAGGCCACTGTACTTTTTAATATTCATAGATGACATCACCCTTGATATTCTGGTTACTGTTAGGTTATTTCCCCACGACCGCATCCTTTATCAGGAAATATGCAGTCCATGCAACCAGGCTCTCTTAAACACAGCTTTAAGCAAAATATCTTCTTGGTGTGAAGTCTGGCAAATGAAGGTCAACGAAAAGAAGACGGTGGCTATGAGCGTGACACGTAAACAGTCTCCCTTAAAATGCGATTATATTATTAATGGCCGAAAACTATCTTTCGGTGATACTTGCAAGTACTTGGGCATCATACTTATTGCTGATTTTAGGTAGAATGAGCATATTGCCTACATCGAAAAGAAAGCTATGCAGAAATTGATATTTTTAAAAAGGTCTCTGCGCAAATCCACCCCAAACTTAAAAATAATTGCGCACAACACTTACATCCGTCCAATCCTCCAGTACTCTTCCGTGGTTTGGGATTCGCATAGCCAAGAAAACATTCAAAAGCTTTAAATTATTCAAAGGAAAGCAATTAAATTTGTTTACAATCGCTACAGTTCCCTTACCTTCCCCACCATACTTCGAAATACCGGTAACTTGGTTACATTGCAGACAAGAAGACAACATGATCGTTTTAAATACATGTTTTTACTTTATGATGACTGGCTGCGCATAAACAAGGACACGTGTACTAGTAGAACCCTGGGAGTGTTAGCCAGCGCCCCCTACTAGTACACATAAATACCTAAGAAAGTGGATGGGGAAACGCCGCCGCGGTAGCTCAATTGGTAGAGCATCGCACGCGACATGCGAAGGTTGTGGGTTCGGTTCCCACCTGCGGCAAGTTGTTTTTTCATCCACTTTAATTTCCATTAATTTATCATTACTTTATTTCATTTATTAAGCACATGCAATTGCCCCTATGTTGTACTTGGTGTCAGTGTTTGTTGGCTTCTCATTATATGACTATATATATATATATATATATATATATATATATATATATATATATATATATATATATATATATATATATATATATGTATATATATATATATATATATATATATATATATATATATATATACATACAGTAAAAGCTCGTTAATTCGAACCGCAAGGGGAAGCCGCTTCAGTTCGAATTAACGAAAGTTCGAACTAACGAAAGTGAAGGAGAGCAACAGTACACTGCGATTTGGAAGCAGTAGGGCATGTCAGAAATTTGGCGTGTGCCGCGGGCACACGCCATCTTCAAGTCGAAGCTCTGGGTCCGACTGTGCCACACCACCGATGTCCACCGAAACGAACTTTAGCCGAGGCTTAACACAATTACAATGATTCGCGACGGCCAATACCTCCTAAGCTGAAAACAGAGGTGCACAACCGATGAAGACTGCCGAGACAGAGACGCTGAACATGTGAAGGTGGCGAAGGCCTTGATTCGTTGGTTCTTGATTGCAAGCACAGCTGCGACGTACTTGATTCGCTGTGTTTTGGCGCTTGCCGTGCCATCTCCGCACAACACTAGCAGCTGTGCAAGATTTGCAAAGCTTCCGAGATTCGCAACGGGCAAGAAGTCTTGGAGCTTACGTAGAAGGGAGAGGCGGCAGCCGCCACTGCCTTCTGGCTGACCCCGCGTAGGTTAGATTTTTTTTCCGATTTTGCCTTCTCTCGCCGTTCTCTCCGTTTCGGAGGCAATGCAGCCTTGTGTGTAGGCAGTAGGCGCTTTTCTCTGGTCGTGTGCTAGGTGAGCGTAGTTCGAATTATCCGTGAGGGAACCTTCTCGCGTTCGAATTAACGGACTTTTTTATACATAGACTTCTGTGGAGCTTGGCCGGAGTTCGAATTATCCATAAATTCGAATTATTGAAGTTCGAATTAACGAGCTTTCACTGTATATATATATGTATGTGTGTGTGCGTATTCCGCAGTGTGATCACCGAACAATCTCGCTGACTGGGTTTATAAGCACCTGTCTCAGTCATGCTGGAGCGTTTCCTCCTGTAGCGGCGTGTATAAGGCGTATTATAAATATAGATCAAAGGCAAATTATATGTATGGATACTTATGACTCGCACGTCTTGCTACAACACACGCACCGAGCGCTCTTTCCTTCCAATGTGCCAGTGCCTCTTCTGGAGGAAACGCTCGCACCATGATTGCGACAGGCGCTTGTAAACACAGTCAGCGAGATTGTTCAGTGATCGCACGGCGGGATACATTCATACATAAATGCATACACACACACACACACATACATATGTGTGTATGTGTGGGTGTGGGTGTGTGTGTTTGTGTGTGTGTGTGTGTGCCCCGCAGTGCGACCACGGCACAGTCTCGATGACTGTGTTGATAGGCAGCAGCAGCAATGATCGTGCCAGCACTACCACATTAGAAAAATAAAGCGCTCAGTGCGCGGCTTGTGGCAAGACGCGCAAGGAATAAGTATGCTGGCTACTTTTTGCGATGTTATACGCTGCGCATAGCGAAGAAGCCAATGAGAGCTACCACTTCAGTCACGTGTGCGCGAGGCAGTGTAATCCTGACCCGCCGGAGCACTCCTTGCACATTGCGTTCATTGTGCTTTGGTACTTTTTTGTCGCGGAGAGATTCCAAAGAGCGGTATGTGGAGCTTGTAAACGAGGAGTCGTTGAATACAAAATTGTGCGGTACCCTCCGATGATGCCTTAGGTTGTGCTTGGAACGAGGTCCACGTAGTCCCTTGAGATGTTTCATATAAAGAATGAAGGCCCAAGAATGTTAACACAACAGTTATCCGACAAAGGTCAAGTAAACAAAATTGTTCCGCAACCTGAGTTGTTATAACTTTAAGCGGATTGCTCGAACGAAACGAGTTTACAAAGTTTACTAAACGAGGTAGTGTCCCATTGAACGAACAAGCTGGCGAATGTTTTCTGGGACATATTCAACCACCAACCATCTCTGGACTCAAGGTGAGTGCGCGGTAACGCCCTGGCGGGGCTGGCATGGCGCTTTCCTCCACCAACCACTTCTAGTGACACTTCCCCTCTTCCGCGGGTGGTCCCTCCCTCCACCTATATGCCTTCCGATTTTCCTCCGGCGATGGACCCCTGGCAGCCTAGCCCCGAGTACCAACATCAATAACCATTGGACAGATAAGTTTTTTCCTATCCTATACTATCATTATCCGACCATGACCCCTTCAGTTCCCATCACCTCACAAAACAGCCAACTAGCGCGCTTAAAACGATCGATACCGGTGACTGCTTCGAACGTGAGAAACTTATTGTAGAAGTAAATTAGCACCCGTTTGCGACAACGAGATGTTCTCTTGCTCTTCGTCTTCGAGTGTCTTGATGCTGGTATTTTACAGGCTCCAGCCCGCCCAATTTGCACTGAGGTAAGATTTGGCCGGCCATTTCGAAGCCCCTGTCAATAGCGCAAATTTTGTTCACAGATTTGAAAAATTCCTTGTTGCCTTTCTGAAGTAGCAAGCTCTTGTTATTCTAACGCGCCCAGGGTACATTTTTCAATTCGGTGCATTTTGCAAAATGTTCTTGGACGCCTGTCTTCAATTAACACCACATCGCCTCTGGAAAGTGGCCTCGCTTGTCGCGTCTTCGCTCTGAAAGTAGCTCCTATTTCCCTGAAACATTCATGGTGCCATCTCTAACGCCAAGCTTTCACGAGTTCGCATCTAGTTCGCCATCCTTCTTGAAGCCTCCGTTGCAGGGCCTTCGTTTTCACCTGGATGCTGTTGCCATTCGCATATGATAACCTCCAGGCGTCAGTGACGTGGCCTTATTAGGTTCACCATTGAATTAAGCTAATGGTTCATTTTTAAGTGCGCCTTAAACTTCTGCTGCACTTGCATGTAGCTCTTCCACGGGAGTTGTCTTTCTTGAGCTGATTTTTTGCATTGATGTCTTCCGGCTTTGTATCAGGCGCTCGTAAAATCCTCCCCACCGCGCGGCGCACTCGGCTATTTTTTTTTATTGTATATTCTGGATACAGCAGTAACACTTCACCCGTTCGTGCCCAACAGCTTCAAGAATTCTGTTGATTTCATTATCGGCCTTTGCAAAGATCCTGCCGTTGTCCGAGTAGATTATGGCAGGTATACCCTTTTGTCCGGGGAATCGCTGGAAAGGTTGTAGAAAACTGGATTTCCACATATTGTTGGTCATCTCCAAGTGTACGCCTCTTGTTATGGAGCATGTAAAATTAATACGTATTGTTTAACAATCTCGTAGTGGTTTTTCACATAAAGTGTTCCGGCAAAGTGAACTACCGTTGCTTGAAATGGCCCCGATTCCATGACTCTCTGTCTGCCAAGAAGGGAAGCATAATTTGAGTGGCCGGTAATGCGTTATGCCTCTTACAGACGATGCACTTGTTTGAAGCTTTTTATACAGCTTGACGGCCGTGTAATATCCAGAATCTAACCCGCAGTTTCTCGAGCGTTGCTTGAATTCCGCCGTGCAATAATATTTGATGAACTTGACGCATCAGTAATTACGCAAAATACACATCCTTAGGAAGTACGATAACGTGCCCGCTTCATTATTACCTGTAGTCCAACAGGCATTTCTCTCTTATGAGTCTCTTGTCATCACACTAGACTTCTTGCTCATTTATTTAGAGCACTTAGCGTTTGAATCAGCATTGCCACTTGTTTGTCGTATCCAATATGTCTCTGCAATTTTCTCTTGTCTTCCTGTTAACGCGTTTTATGATCTTTTCGCGCGTTTTCTATGAATCTGAATACCTATGCTGTTACTCTTAGGAGCCGCCCTTGCGATGAATAATTTTCCATTTCCACAACAACTTGAAGCAATCGACGATTTAAGCCATGCAATATACGCCGTCGATACAACGTTATGGACAAAAGCGTCCACAACCGGCCAACAGCAAACTACCCTCCAAGAGGCAATCGATCAGATAGAACAGTACCTCTCAAGATGCGGGCTCCAGTGCGCCCCCGAAAAGTCAGAGCTACTTATACTCAAGGCAAGGACCCGGGGAAGACCACCAGCCTACGTCGCTCCAGATCCCAACGTCAGACTCAATAGAATCGATATCCCTCAAGTTGGCTTACTCCGCGTCCTTGGCCTTACAATACATAAAGACGGTTCTGGCGCAGCTACACTTCCGAAGCTTCGGAGGACCCTAACACAAGTAACCCATCTCATTCGGCATATAACAACCCAAAGAACAGGACTCAAAGAGCAAGACACCATCCAATTAATCCAAGCACTCCTTATAGGTCGGATCACATATGCCACCCCATATCTACTCCTCATGAACGCTGAAATTGAAAAAGTCAACATCATCATCAGAACACGAATCAAGAGCACACTAGGACTACCCAGTACGACCTCAACCACGACACTCCTAAACCTTGCCCTTCATAATACCCGGGAAGAAATAAGTGAAGCGCACAGAGCCAGCCAGCTGAAACGCCTTAAGCTTATTCAAACAGGCAGAGCAGTACTTCGCAAACTCGCATAGGGTGAAAACTTCATAGCAGACTAAACGCGAAAGCCCGATTGCCGCCACTTCGTGACTCTATCTGAGTCGCTCCAATACTTCGCAACATGCATGCAACATACCACAAAGACAGAAGACAAGCAAGAGTCAGAGCACGGAGCAAGACATACTGAAAGGACCCCAACACGATATATATATACAGATGTGGCAAAATACCCAGGTAGAAGAGCATACGCAATTACCGTGACCAACAACCAAGGGAGGGAGCTAATCGCTGCCACCATACCGGCCAGAAATCCAGAAACGGTGGAGGAAGTGGCCATCGTCCTCGGCATCGCCACATGCAAAGACACAGCAATCATCGTGAGCGACTCGCAAACGGCATGTAGAAACCTACGAAAAGGCGGAATTTCTGCCGCAGCTGTGAAGACTCTGAAAGAAATAACAAGACCCCAAGAACTACCTGAAATCTACGTCGCATGGACCCCAGGCCGCGAACATCTGGCAGGAAACGAAGCAGCACGTGCGGTCGCCCGAGAGCATACCAGCCGGGATTTCCTGCCACATGGTCTCCGGAAAGCGACGAGGGTGGAGGACATTCCCATCGATTACGCCATAATATTGCAACATTACCGACTGGAAAGAATACAATGTCCCCTACCACATTCAAAATTAAGCAAGGAAGAAGCCACCGCTCTCCGCAGACTACAAGCGAATACTTATGTCCATGGGATTATCATGCACCGATGCACCCCACCGAGTTCTCATACCTATGCCGATATTGTGAGGTACCAGACGCCCTACAACACATGATGCTTGTGTGCCCACACCGCGAGAACAACAGTCATGATGTTGCCCCAGGACCGCTACAAGAGATCGAAGAAACGTGGGAGGCAATGTTAAAGACACAGAGCCTGGAAGATCAGTGAAGTCTGGTGGACCGGGCCCGGGCTGCGGCATTAGCCAACGGCTGTCTGGACTGAGAGAGACGCCCACCTAGGGCGAAGAACACTTTCTCGCTGTTTCACACAATAAACGTTCCTTCCTCCTCCTCCTCCTCCAATATTAGGTTATTCTCTGTGGTTCACATATGCAGGCATAACATTTCGATTTGTCTTGGTCATCCATCTGTATATTCGTGTACTCTTTCCGGCTCCGTAGAGGTAGCCCATTCAGATGCATGCCAACATATTTTCGAGTCCACCAACGTCTCTGCGCTTGATCCAAGTGTGAGCAGATCAGCCTGATTGCCTTCACCTTGAAAGAAGGACCAGCTCATTTGTACTGCTTTTGCTTTTACTTCTGTGACTCTGTTGGTAAGAAATCTGTCCCTTTTGCTTGACTCTTTGATGTAATGAAGTACAATCATTTAGTCGGTCCGGCAGGCTGCTTCTTCAATTCCTTCGGTGAAGGTACTTTTGATGTAGTCGCTTAGTCTTGTTGCTATTACCGTGGTCATTAGAATATGTATTGCTAAACTTAGCTCATTGATTGTAGTTGCATGTCTTCTCGCTGTCAGTAGCCTTGTCGCTTATGTTCCATAGCTGTACACAACTACCAAATGTTCTGTCGCTCCGTATGTTGTTGGATTCGCGTCGGCAAACGCATGCAGCTTGCATCCTTGTACTATTTGATCATTCATTGCGTAGCATTGCATATTTTCTAGAACTCGCAGCTCCTCCACTTCAATCATCAGGTTTCTCCACTCGTCGCATTCGTCTTTAAGGAGTAGGTAGGCACACTTGGCATCAATTTCCACAGTAATTGAAAGCCAATCTTTGCGCGTATCGTAAAAGGTGACAGCAAACCAAGCGGATCAAATATCCTTGGTGCGGCCAGCAGTGTTTTGCGTTTTGGCATGTAGGTTGTTGCAGGTAAGGACGCTCGCTTTTACACAGGGAAGGATAGCATGTATTTTGTGTGTGTGCATGTCATACGAAGAAGCATTGCTTTTCCCTTCGATCCAGTCTCCGTGTGATCGTCGTCCTTTTCTCTTTCATATATTTTTAACCTATTTTCATTGGTTGTCCATATTATCACGTTCATCGCCACCTATTTATGCACTTGTTTTGCTTATTTGTACAGCTTGACAGCACCATCATACGTAGCTGCCCCTAGGCGTACATCATCCACGTAAATTGTTTTCTGTAGCTTTTCTATTATACCTGCAAATTGTTAAGCCACTTGCTTCCAGTTATGCTCGATTGCTGCTACCAGAAGAAACATTCTCGGTGTTTTACCTTAGGTTGCTCTAGTCATGGGCCAGGTTCACACTTAATTCAGCAGCTCTACGCCAGCGTCGCGCTTCCACCACATAAAGCTAGTGGCATCTGTGTCCTCGTCGTTGATTTAAATTTGTAGGAATGTGTCTTAAACAGCTTCTACTAGGGCCACTTGTTCGGTTCGAAAAATTATTAGCAGCGACACCATGCCTTCGCTTAAGTCCTGCCTCCAGATTGTCGTTTAATTACATGCTTTCTGAGTGTATCAAGAATCGTCGAATAGTGCACGAACCTTTGTCGTGACTCGGTCCTCTCGAATAACCGTGGGAAGTCGCGGGTAGTAATGGGGTGTAGTCACTGGCTCAGGATTCCTGAACCACGTGTGCGGCTTGCAAGTTTATATATTCTGAGATCGCGTGATCGTAGTGACGCACCATGTCTTCGTTTTTCTGAAACCTTTTCGTCAGTTGGAGGAGTCTTTTCACTGCACTTTGCATGTTCATTTCCAAGTTTACGTTTACTTTCCATGGCAAGCTGACCTGATACCGATCGTTTAGACTTACTACCTAGTCTCAAATTCTTCTAGAACTCCAGCTTCTGTGGTATTGCAACTATACTTTGTGATCCCCATTGATTCCAAGCTCCAGAACCTTTGTAGATCTTGCTGAAGTTTTCGACATCCAGAATAATGCCGGCTTGATTTTGGACTCGATTTAGTTTTGTTGTGGCTTGCACCGATGGGTGTGGCACTACCCAGCCGACTATTGTCTCGACTGCTATCAATCTACTTTTGCTTTTCTTATTTTACCAATAAAGAACTCACAATAGCATTCTAAACCGATGAGCAGTCCTATGGCGTCCTTTGCGGTCTTCCCGGTTTTTCATATGCCACTTGTAGCTTGAGTTTTTTTTTTTTGTTTTCTCGTTGAGTTTCTGATTTGGAGCAGGTAGACAACAGTGAGATATCACGTCGGCTTGTAGAGCTTCGATTACCGTGGCTGAATTATTTTCTCGCGTTGCTATAGTTACTTGCAGAACGTACACTAATATGAATTTTTTGGCTCGTCTCTACGAACCCATTGTCAGCCTTTCCTATCGTATTATCTACGCATCTGATTGTTCTGCTAACCCAGTTTCAATAAATGTACGCTGTTTTCCGCTCTCTAACAATAAACGACAATGTCTTCCACCTCTTTCTCGCCCTATCCAAGATAGAGCTGTCGACGAAAGCAAAAACTGTGCTTTAGATTTTCAGTTGCCTATAAAGTAGATCTCGTCACTTCCGCTTGCTGTGTTGGGACCGGCTGTCTTTTTTAGTCGCACTGCTCTACACAGTGATGTGACTTGAAAGTCTTTTAAGGCGAGCTAGTTAGCATGCATCCATGTTAAAAACAGCGCCGAAACACGGACATATGGAAGAAACAAAGGACGGGTGTTGTTACTGTAGCTTTCATTCATTTGATTCCTTCGTGAACTCTATGTTCGGCTTCGCGATCAGGAGCGAAGCGCTTTTCTTCGTTACTGCTTAGCTCCCTTCTAGGCGGGTAACAATGACGTCTTGAGTGTCAGCAGTTCCAATGCTTATGGTTTTCTCTTCGGCCTCGTCGGTCGATCCAGGTCGATCCGCTGGTACACCGCCGTTTCCTTCTGCGCTTGTTTACAGGTTGACCTTCCCTCTGGGTGGGGAAGGAGTATCCACGGTCACGACCCCATTATTAAAACGATCGAGACCGCTGACTGGTTCGAACATAAAATGTTTATTCTAGAAGTAAAGTAGCACGCGCTCGTGACAAGTAGCCGTTCTCTTGCTCGTCATATTCGAGTGCCTTAATGATGGTATTTTACTAGCGCTTCTCGTGCGTTTTGCGTTTGCGTTTGCGTTTGCAAATTTGCGTTTATAACTGCCAGACGTTCATCCATGGGATAGATTTAAGCTTGAGCTCAGCAGAGAAAACATCCGTGCTTAAAATTTCGGCAGAAGCCATCTCATGATAAATGTCGACATTGATCCGATTAACATTTCTTTATTACTATTTAGGCAATGTACCAGCAACATGTCTTGCCAGAGCACGAAATCGACATGTATGAGGCCTGCATGCAGCCGGGCTCCGGTTTTGCGCTTGTCACTTGACACATTGGGCGATGTAGTGGCGTCCTCGACGAAATTCGCTGTTACCGCGTCTCGTAGCATATATACAGAGAAAATATTTTAAATATATACTGCACTGACGGGATTCTGCCCAGCACCGCATGAATTTTCAAGGTCATTACGTTAACATTTTCAGGGGAACTTCGCGCACATACCGTGGGCTATGTATGTATGTATGTATGTATGTATGTATGTATGTATGTATGTATGTATGTATGTATGTATGTATGTATGTATGTATGTATGTATGTATGTATGTATGTATGTATGTATGTATGTATGTATGTATGTATGTATGTATGTGTGTGTGTATGTATGTATGTATGTATGTATGTATGTATGTATGTATGTATGTATGTATGTATGTATGTATGTATGTATGTATGTATGTATGTATGTATGTATGTATGTATTGAGACGTGTACTTGTCTTTATCGGGCGACACATTTCACCGCCTAACAATTGTTATCGCACAGCGCAGGACGCGCTTACATGAGACACACCAGACTAATGACAGCCCTATGACATCTGACAATGACCAATATTTCATTTATTAGCAGGATTATCTTAACATAGGTGCCGAATGACGATGAACTGTCGGTTATTTCTTTTTTGTTTAAATCTAAAAATTGAAGTTAATTTAGCAGTTGACTGTTGCAGTCATTTAGATGATTTCCATGTATTTCAGTAGGAAGACTAAGGGCTACTTTCTTTTAGTGCCATGACCTTTACTGTCTTGATTTCAAAAGACAACACCATGTCCAACTGTTGCGTTTTGAACTCGATATTTTTCAGGCACCCACTTTATGTAACAGAAGAAGGCAGCTGCAAGGACACGCTGGGCTGACTTTTTTTGACATCCTTGTGACTTCACGTAGTGCAGAGGAACGCCCGGCAAGCAATTACAATATGTTGCCATGCAATTTGGAAGAGCAAACTAGAATGTGGGTGTATTGGTTGTACCACTTGATTAAATGCCAACGAAACTTTCAAATTACAGTATATCACATCACGATGAAAATTATCATGTGCAGTCATCTTAACATAGTATATTTTTGGAATGTAGCTGATGGAAAAGTCATAATCAAGTACCCTCTCTTGGGACAAACACATAGCAGAAAGTTTTATTGGAAAGTTAGAAATGCGTTTAAAAAAGCTGATTAGTGGTGAGAAGTGACAGCTTGTTCTCTTGCCTCTCAACAGATATATCCATGTGATAAAAAATAGTGGTTCAATAAAATTGCACGTTTGCTTAGTGATATTATAAATACATGCAATAAGCCGGGTTCCTGTGCTCACTATAAAAAGCAACAGCTCATGCTTGGTTAGGTGCGTACATACATTTAACAGCTTTAATAGCTGACATTTAACAGCACGTGAATGCAAGGGTGCAAATACAACCCACGGATTCTGTATTTTAATTGCCGGCATGGAGCGGGTAGATTTTCATGTCTTCCTTTTTATCTAGTTTTTGCACCTAATTTTAGAATTATGGCTTCCTTTTAGGTTCCAGAAAGGGGAAGCATTGGGGGCAGAGAATCAATGTTTAAGAAGGCATCGTTTACGTGCATGTTCACGAAACCAGTTCATTAGAACCGCTCGTGCCTCCCAGAGCGAAAGCAAAGAGCAATTAGGACCTTAAACTGTGCACATCGTGGCTCAAACATTAAGTCTTCGAAGCCGGAGGGTCACGTGGAATTGAAAATTATTTTAAATATGTAAAATTTTGGTTTCTCCAATCTGCTTACCAAACAAGTATGCTAGTGGAGGTAGAGATGCATTCAATGCATAGAACGGAGCATCTGAGTAGAAGACTTGTTCATCAATTGGCGGGTGTGAACATATAGTGTTAAGCAAAGGCACCTTAGTTTGATGGCTTCTGTAGACATTATTCTTCTGGACTTAAGATAGAATCGTGCAGTGAAGCGATATATTAATCTTCCTAGACACAAATATACTTGTTGTGAGACGAAGATTCTGTAAAGTGCAATAAGTTTTCGTTAAGATGCACTCATTAGTGCATCTGAACCACATCAGCAGGCGAAAAAGCTTTTGTTTCAGGTAGTTGGTTCATTGTGCAAGTATATGCATTGTCGCATGCAAATTCCACGTTGAAAGGATATGTGAAACAGGATGGTGCCATTCTCAGTTTATTTTTTGCTTCTTTGGCTTTTTCGTGCACTTCCCTGCCTGTACTTATGCTTATGTCGTCTTTGATGCATCATATTCATTACATGTGATTTTTGGTTCACATCTGAAGCGATGGTATACTTTGTTAGATTGCATATTCGACGAGTCACAATAATGCATCATGTAATTATGCAAGCTGCTCCATAGAAGTATAGCATTCTTACCGTAATGGGAATAAAAAGCTCCCATATATGACAAGAAATTTGATCCGAAAGATTCTAATGCCAATGGTCCTTGCAGTTTTAAACTCATTTGCTGTACACTAAATAACATTGTAAATTTAATTTTATTTATTTGTGAGTGTAACGCACCAACCCCAACAGCACCAGGAAACTACTTTCGTGAGGAGGCCAACCAAATAGGACATATAATATGCATCTGTACCGGTTTGAGACCAGGCAGGATGTTGCTCCAGAACCACGACAAGACACACTTAGAAAAAAATGAGGTGCAGCCCATACAAGAATAACTTTATGTGAAATATAAGCAAAGTTAGCTAGACCTCCGGCCTCACATGAGAATATACAACACATTTCTAATTGCACTGTACTCTGTCAGGAACATTTATACGCTGCACAGGATGTTATCGAATGGACTGCTGTCTTAGAATGTGGCACACAAAAAAGTTTCTTGCACAATTATATACATTACCAGCCTCATGCTTAGCCGCTCATCTGTTAACCTCTGCAATATAAGTGCACGTGCTTTGTGCCAGAAATGCGGTTGCTGGCCAGTAATGTGGCACGTATTTCTTTTCAATCACTGTGTCAATACTTTGTGAGTTCGCATACGATTGGTCTAAGTTTAAGTCCCATTGTATACTTTATTTGTGAAAAGAAGGAGCTAATTGAAATTAAAGGATATTTCTACACTGTAATACTGATGAAACATTACAGAAAATGCTTTTGTTTTATTACAAGATATTTCTGAAGTTCATGGGCATCATTGTTATGTGATTTTATGTGTTTGTCAGTATGTTTCTCAAATTATTATTCAATTTGTCTTGTGACTGATCAATAAAGATTTCGACCTTTTAACAGAGAAAGACTTTCATTCGAGTAACCCGGCGACTACAGATTACATCCCATTCACCAAGCGTAAGTGCAGAACCTGCTTATGAAGGAATTAAATATTCCTCACATGCAAGTATTGCGAATCCCTTCAAACGTGGCCATGGATCTACATCGTGCTTTCACACTTTTGGGAAGAGTGTAGCATGGTTCTAAAGGATTACAAGCACTCTGTTTGAGGGAGTAGAAACAATCGGCTTCGAGGAGTAGAAGTAATCGGTTTGGAGGAGTAGAAACACTCGGTCTGAGGGTGTACTATTACCCCTGTGAAGAGAGTATTAGCACTCTGCGAAAGAGTACTAGCACTCCCTGTGGGGAAAGTATTAGCACTCTGCGGATGAGCACTAGCACTTCCTTGCGGTGGTGTAACAAAACTGTCAAGAGGAGTTGACCTACTCTCTCAAAGAGGGCCGTTCTACTCTCGAAAAGAGAGTGAAATATGGGACAAGCAGATACTCCCTCAAAGAAAGTGCCCGGAACTGTCTTTGGTTTTAGAGTGCAGCATGTGCATAAAGAAGTGCGAGGGAAGTTCGGTTTATGCATTACGTGTTTCTCAGCCTTCGCAAGCAACGGCGCGCAATGCATTTTGGAGGCCACGCGCAGGCTTCTCAGTGGCGCCGCTAGCTGGGACCGAGTGTTTATAGGGAAGACCGAAAAACAAGTCCCACTGCCGTACACCCCTCATACATGACTCGTTTAGACGGTGGCAATACGTTATGTCTCTATATTTATTAAATGCTTAACGCATTACCGTCGACAGTCGTGGTGAGATAGGTATCGCCGAATTTTTTTTATATGAAACGCTGTCAAAGGAAATGGCGAGAACCATACTGATGACGAAGGCAATATCATGACCAAACAATAGCAATATAATTCCACAAGAAGATAAATTGCTAATCGCGCCTACGTCACTAATCATCTCCAAAGCGTGCATGAGCCGCCATATGCTAATCGTTTTGGGCTCGATATGCAAATATGTAGCAAAGGGCAACAAACAAAAAGGAGGGCAAATTCTCAAGAATAAAACTAAATAATGAAGGCTGCAATAGTGCATAAAAAGACACAAGAAGCCACTGCTTACGTTGTTTTACCACTGCAGAGCGATGGGCTGGCTGGATCACGAAATTCTTTCACGCAAACTACGTGCATAAATAAAATACGTGTTGTAGTGATTTCGGTGTTGTAGTGCTGTCTACGTGACTCGAGGAAATTATTTGTGGTGTCGACCAGTGACATCTGTTGGAATCCCAGCAGATATTGAACAACTCTTCAAAAGAGTTGTTCGTACAACTCTATTTAAGGCCTACGGGTGCTTTTTCTATGTTGCCGATGTCATGCATGTTGGGCTCAGTGCAGATGAAAATAGCTTCGCTGTCTCTGGCATTGACGCAGACGAAATCATGATAAGAGCGAAAGATTGAAAATATCGACTCTTGGAGTGGTCTATTCTGAACAGCCTTAGAACTAAGACAAAGGTTTAAAGCTCTATAAAAGCGAAGCTGTATTTGCCCCTTCGTTTGATGTTCACACTGATGCTGCTGCTGCTACTGCTTCTTGAAGGGAGATACGCTTCAAAAAGGAGCATGCGCCATAAATTACCGTCGAAACCCTCGTGAGCAATGAATAGAAAGAGCCTGCCAGTCCCATGCCGCCAACTTGCAATCGTCTGGAACTACTTTAGTTACCAAACAACTGGCCGAGAGTGCGTTTGAACGTGTTTTACGGCAGTTACGTGCCTGAAGGACTAGTTTGCATCATACAGCAGCGACGGATGCTCGACTATTTCAAAAAAGCTGTGGTGGGCTAAGCGGGGGCATAAGACCCTCGCCAACCTCTATATGACGCCGTTTCCAGATGAGAACTCATATAAACGAACGGGGGCCGGGCCGTGGTATATCTTTACCCGTTTCAAAAAAGAACAGGTGGATTTCCGGTGGCACCATGACTCAACATAGACACTCCCTTATATGAGGCGGGTGCTCTACCATTTCACCACAGCTGCTGTACTGCTATATCGAACCTATTACTTCCAGTCGAGGCCGGTCTCGACACGCGCGCTCGCTCTCTCCTTAAGACGCGCTTATAGCCCACCGTTATCGGCGCATGGGTGCGCGTCGTTCTACGCTGGGCGCGTCGACACCCGTTGGCGACTGCAGGTTACGTTTGCTGTGCCGATGCGCTGAACCATCGGCCAACTAAAGAGGCTGTTGTTTTCACCAACGGGACGTAATGTGCGCGCGCTTTCACGCTACGTCAGACTATATTTATACCTTTAGGGCCTCAGCAGGCGTCGAGGATGCAATGCATTTTGTTCTGCCCTTTCGCACCTCTGGTCTCCGCGAGAGGACGCCGTGAGCCAACCCTTGCTGCGGCGGCGCCGGAGTCGGTTGTCAAGCCTTTGCAGCAGCTATGGATCACATTGTAAAAAAAAAAGTACTGCCATAGAAAGAAATTGTCATAAAAGGTGAAGATGCAGAACAAGCGGCAAACTCTGTTTCTCAAGATATAGTTCATGAACTGAAAGCTCAGCGAGGACATCCTCCAGCGCCGCCTCCGTCTGTTGTTTTCTCGGACTTGGTGTATGTAGGACGCTATAATGCAAAGCTTATCAGTGATCTTGGGTGCGATGCTTGCGTAATGCTTGTGACGGACGCAATAGGCTAGCAGTCCTCTGTAAAAACGTGTGCGTGTATAAAAGCAAGGCGAACTTCACTATCGAAGGCTTCTTGTTCTGGAAACGATGTAGAAGTTTTTTTCAAAATCAATAAAAAAACTCCCACGATCGAAGACTCTCAAAAATTTGATGCTTATCGTTGACTGGCATCAGGAGGATTCATCCCTCCTGTGCTGCCCGGAAGGTGTTGGCACGAGTCACGCCAAACGCTTAGGACATCTGATCTCTGAAAAATTTCTCTCAATTCTTTCAAACTTTACAAAGCAATTAACAGAACAAACTGACTAGCCTTCTGGTTTCACCCACAAAGCAGCGCGAAAGTATTTCATGCTGTGAAAGGCATGTCTCGGAAGTATAGGCCGCAGGAGATTGTTGTATAGTTAATTGCAAGCAGTGCCTAAAACTGCTTCAAGTTCATTTAAGTATGTGCAACATTCAGAGTTTCAAAGAGAAAAGCCTCTGTCTCATTACTGTGTTTTGTGCAATGAGAACAGATTGAACAGATACATTTGAACGTTTTCTAGTGGCAAATGCTTTTATTGTTATAATACATTTTCCAGTAACGCCAGACACTGCGCTGGTCTTTAATATGAAAATGAACGTTTTCTAACTCTGGTTTATTACTGAAGTATCTTCCTTTACTGTTACATCTGGCAGTCACAAATGATCGTGCGTGCACCCTAATGCTATGCGTCATCACTTCTTCATGCCAAGCTCAATGTTTTGAGCTCCATTTACTAGTTTCTGGCTTTGCATGCTCAAAGCGGGGCTGCACAAGACACGGTTGGCAAGTTCTTGTTCAACGCTGGGAGCAGCTGTTCACAAACACCTGCAAGGCATTCGAACCAGCGCACGTCGTGACTGGCCATGCTCAAGCGAACATTTCTGCGGTTCACCTTGAGTGGAGAGGGTTGGCTCGCATCGCCTCCCCAGAGTTGTGGCGGTAGGTAGCAGCGGCCCCTCTTGCACAGGCGGGAAGATAGCGCGGGCGTCCACCCCGGCCGTATTCCAGAATATGAGGTGGACGCTCTGCTATTTCACTTTTCGCTGCACCACGCGCCGCTTTCATTGTTGCTGCTGCCACCAGCGCCGTCTAGCACGCCGCGACGGGGGCTGCCGAGAACGTGTATTACGGACATGGCAGGAGCACGGGAGAGGGACTTTTGAGCTTTCCACCAAGAGCTCCCTTTGTGCCGACACAATGTCCTATGGAGCTGCTTGGCGCTTGCCACAAAACTCTCTGTTACTCATGGCGCGTCTACACAATAGCTTCTCGATGGCATTAATCATGCGGGATTCGCCCGCTAAAGCATTGCCGAAGCTGTAACGATTATCTTTCTATTAAACCACAACACTCAATAAAGAAAATAGAATGATTGGCAGGAGGTAGCGAGAATATATAGAGAATGGGTGAAGCAAGCACCGTGATGAAGCATGAGCCTTCGCTCGAGGCAGTTTGTATGCATGCGAGTATCGCGTTGGAAGTCGGAGGCACCATCAGAAAGCATACTTCACTTGGAGTAAAAGAAATGGTACTGTACTATACATGGCAACAGTTTCAGACAAGATGTGTGAGTGTAAATTCAAGGTACGGTGCGGCAGGCATATTCTCTTTCTTTAAAAACTATGGGGCCACCTAAACAATTTTAATGATGTTTATATGCGAAAGCATTACATTATGCAAAAAAAAAGAGGTGAGGTGTGCAGACAGGACCCAAGAGTGGACAAGTGGACAACACGTGTTGTCCACTTCTGTACTCTTGTGTCCTGTCTGCATGCCTCACCTCTTTTTTTTGCATAATGAATCCTTACGAACTAGCTCAGCTTTCAGTCCTTCTGAGCATTACATGCCGCTTATTGTGTCGAGTTATGTCGATGAGTTTAGTGTTGTGGGTGAAGCGTTGCTCTGTTAAGTGCTGCTGCGTTGGGTTCCGAGTTTAATGTTGGTACTTATAAGGTCGCGACAGCGCAAGACGCCAACCCGGCGATGTTGCGATCTCTCAGATTACTTTTATTTGCAGAAGAATCATTAAAGTGGTGTTTCACGCATATTGAGTTGAGTGTTCTTTCCTGATGACCCCAATTTTCATGACGGCGACACCCCTTTGCCGCGCGGTGACAGTACTTTTCCAAGTGGCATCAAGATATTGACACTCATTTTCTTCATGGGATTCGTAGGTGAACTCCACATCATACTCTGGGAGGGCTGCCGTAGTCTTTATTCGACGGGTACGTGAAGCGCGTTGCATCTTTTTCGCCTCCATGGGCTTTGGCGACCGTGCCTGCTGTTCCAATGCGAAAGCAAGAGCGATCGGCTGGAGCCTGCCGTGCTCGCTCTGCCTTCTAATGACTCTCCTACCACGCACAGCCCAACCACGTGCACAGGCTCGAAGATATCCATCATCAACTTAAGCATTTTCTTTTAACTTCCTCTGACTTTCCCATTTGAGTATAGTATGAGTTGTAGTATTATTAACTTTCTCTTTGTCTCTTGATTTCCTTCCGGCTTATATATATGTGTATATATATATTATTTCACTTTCTTTCTTTTAGCTATTTTTTTCACCTTTCGTTGACTAAGTCGAAGCCTTGTTTTTTGCTTAACACTTACACATGCTGCTTTTCTGTTCATTTATGCCTTGTCTCTTAAAACCTTTGTTTGTAAATTTTTCATGTTGCCATTGTTGTATGTATTATTAATTCTAGTCATCATGCACAGGAGGTCCCATTTCAGTTTCTGACTACGGGACCTCCTTCTGTATATACATATGTTGTAATTATCATCATTTTGTCATGAAATAAAAAACTGATTCTGAATGTCGCCTGTTGCAACGGTGGTGCAATGCAACAGTGGGGCAGTGGTTAGCGCACTCAGATACGGAGCGGTAGCAATAGTGGTAAGTATGGAGTCCGCACCATAGTCACTGTTACATTTAGTTAGATGAAGCTGACGTAATTTGTGTGCCGTTTTACAGCGCGGGTTTCACATAAAGGCTGTGTTACACAACGATCCATGTTTTGCTCTCGCATTAAAAATAAACACCGTGCAAGTCTAATAATAACATTTGGGGTTTTACGTGCCAAAACCACTTTCTGATTATGAGGCACGCCGTAGTGGAGGACTCCGGAAATTTTGACCACCTGGGGTTCTTTACCGTGCACTTAAATCTAAGCACACGGGTGTTTTCGCATTTCGCCCCCATCGAAATGCGGCCGCCGTGGCCGGGACTCGATCCCGCGACCTCGTGCTCAGCAGCCCAACACCATAGCCACTGAGCAACCACGGCGGGTCACCGTGCAAGTCTGTCCATGCGGAAACTGGTGTAAGGCGTCTGGACGCAAAGTTGCATTAGAGCTCCACAGCTTCAACACGATAATACGCAAGTGGCAGACCAGCTAATCAAAACTTAAGCCACATTGAGAAGCGCCTTACGAGGCAATGACAAAATTAACTATTTCGCATACTCCGCACACTAACTCCTCGAGCAAAGAACGTTTCGATGTTTGTTTTGTCTACTACTACGTAGACTAACAAAAGTTTCACACACAATCTAACATTGAACATCACCTGACCACTGACATGTGCAGTGGAAATCAATGCCAGGATACTGCCAGTCAACGAGGATAGCACGCAAAGCTTCGTTATCATGTTGCATCATCATGTAGGACATGCGGTACTTCTGTGCGCAGCGTGGAGGGAACAAAAAGAAAGTAGTTGGCAGGGACTGGTGAGAATTTCTTTACGAGTAGGTTGTTTTGAAGCGAGAACGAAGACAACTCTTCCTCAAATTCCCTAGAGACTACGCCGCTGTGCCCTTCAAAATACTCGACCAGGCTTTTTAACTCCGGGTCTGCTCGTTGCTGTTCAGCGAAGTCTTCGGTGCTTGTTTTTTCCAAGGAAGGTGCCGTTATCTTCGTTGTGTTGTGGCAGCGGGGCAATGGGGGCGCCTGATAGGCAACAGGTCTTTGAACCTACGCGCAACAGTGCTATCTTGAACTTATTCTTTGTAAGTGATATGTTTTTAAATGGTGTTATTAGTACTGAACGTGGCATGTCGGATCACAGCTTATTGTTTTTTTCTTGGTCTTATCGAAGGTCCGCAGGGCATTCCAGTACTCATTCAGTGTGTATTAAGGACTTTGACCGCGCTGATGATACATCTATCACAGATTACTAGACACTGCACTAAACCACACTACACATGATGATGTTAATGCCTTGTGGGCACAATTTAAAAAGGCAGTCATATTCTCAATTGAACAATATGTCCCATTCCGGAAGGTACGTAAGAACCGTAAAAACACATGGATCTCTAGGGAGATTATTCATATTAAACATAGCCTCAAGCGACTTAGAAAGCGTAGAGACGTAACACCTGAGAGCTTTAATGAACTGAAAAGAAATTTGGCAACTAAAGTAAATGAAGTGTGGACATATCACTATCAAGTCACTCTCCCTGCATTTATTAGAGATGATCCTGCTAAATTTTGGAGGTTTCTGGGTCAAGGCAATGAAACGGTAAATAAAATTCAACTGAACGGGAAATTTGAAACTGACGGCTTTATGATATCGCAGGCTTTTATTATATATTTTGAGAGCGTTTTCTCTCCATCAAGTGCTTACGTACCCCAACCCGCTATGCTTGATGATAGGGACATTCCTATCGTCACAAGGGAAGGTGTCTTAGTTATGTTAAGAAACTTGAGCACCAGGAAGAGTATAGGACCAGATCAAATCCCAAATACATTTTTACAGCGCTATTCTATACATATAAGTGATTTCTTGGCGATGGTCGTTAATGCATCCTGGCGTAGTTGCGAACTTCCGGATGACTGGAAAATTGCACGCGTAATCCCCATTTTTAAAGAAGGTGACAGGTCAATCATTTCTAATTATAGGCCGATTTCTTTAACTTCTGTCTGTTGCAAGTTACTAGAGCATATTGTGGCTCACAATATCCGGGGCTTTTTTAGCAGATAATAACGTCTTATCTCCTTGCCAACACGGCTTTCGGAAGGGAATGTCCACGGCGACACAACTGGTAACAACTATTCACGACTTTTTAGCAGCTCTAGATCGTTCTGGGTAAATTGATATACTTCTGTTGGATTTTTCTAAAGCATTTGATAAGGTTCCGCACTGTAAATTACTTCGAAAAAAATAATCTTGGATTGCCGCTATATCTTATCAAATGGGTGGAGGCATATTTAACTAATAGAAAACAGTTTGTTGAAATCAAATCTAGTGTATCTAGGATGCTCAGCGTTACATCCGGTGTTCTCCAGGGGAGTGTTTTGGGGCCATTATTATTTCTTATATATGTAAATGATTTAGCTCAAGTAATCCCTGACTCAGTGTCTACTAAACTTTTTGCGGACGATTGTATAGTGTTTAAAGAAATAACCTGCCATGAAGATCATAACCTAATACAGCGAACGCTCAGCCACATTGAATGCTGGTGCGCAGAATGGGACATGGAACTAAACGTTAACAAAACAGTGTTATTGAATTTACCATGGAAAACTAATCCTAGCATGTTCACTTACACTAGCCATGGCTCTCACATTCAAGCAGTAACTCAATATAAGTATTTAGGGATTACTCTTTCTAGTGATATGACATGGGGAGCGCACATCTCTGCAGTTTGCGCAACAGCTTTTCGCAAACTATGTTTTTTAAAAAGGAAGCTTACAAAGGCAACGGTGAATGTTAAACTTCAAGCATATAATGCCTTTGTCAGACCTAAATTGGAGCATGCATCCGTTGTATGGGATCCACACACAAAAAATGATATACACTGCTTAGAACGCCTACAAAGGAAAGATAACTGATTTATATTTAATAAATATAAAAGGCTGGATTCTCCAACTAAGCTCATGACTGCGCATAACATTCCCACCCTGGCTGCACGCAGAAAAATCAGTCGACTAAAATTCTTGCATAACATTTTGTCTGGAAAAATAAATATATCGGTACCCCCATATTTAAAGTCCACCGCAAGAAGACCAACACGTAAAACTCACAAACACTCCCTACAACCAATTTTTGCCAAAACAGAGGCTTTTAAGCAGAGTTTTTTCCCACGCACAGTTTCGGATTGGAACAGTCTACCTGAGTTTGTTTGTCAGGCTGAAAATTTTGACGAAGCCCTTGAACTCCACTTGTCCTACATATCAATGTAGCCAAACTGTTAAATCTGGTGCAAGTACTGTTGTAAATTATTGATGTGCTGTTCTTTTTACGTGTGCGTATGATAAATACCGTCCCAGTGACACCGATGTATTACATCGTCGTGCAAATGTTGTTGGAAATTATTTCTGTGCTGTTCTTTTCGCATTTCATTGTAATTCCACTCCTGCTTGGGCAACATTGGCCTGCAGTATTGTGAGATAAAAAAATAAATAAATACATAAATAAATAAAGCGTTTTTCGTTCGCACTTGTAGGAGACAGCGATGCCGTATTGTTGTAGTCTGTAGCTCCACCGCACCAACTGCCCTCAAGGACATTTTAAATTCGCTAGCCAACGCAACGCATGATGGTGGCTGATGACTTTGAATGACGTGCCTTATTGGTAAGGGCAGAATTCAGCTGTAGCCCAAACGATGGCGAGGCATTCCTTTTCGGTCGTAGAATATTTGCCTTCCCCTTTTGGCGGCGACTGGCTATCATAGGATATGACCCGTTCAAGTCCGTCTTTTCTCGCAACTAGGACGGCACTGAGGCCTATGCTACTCGCGTCAGTGTAGATTTCTGTATCGACGTCCTCGTCGAAGTGCAAGTACCGGCGGGGACTACATGTGTCGTTTGAGTTATTGAAATGCGTCGGCCTGCGGCATTTCTCATTTGAACTCGACATCACATTTAGTTAAATGCTGCACTGACTCAGCAATTCGTGAGAAGTCCCTGACATAGCACCTGTAGTAGGCGCACATGCCAAGGAATCTACTCACTGCCTTCTTGTCGATGGGCTGCGGGAACTTCGCGATGGCAGCTGTGGGTTGGGGCGGACTCCAGATTTGCTGGTGACGTGGTCATGGAACAGCCGCTCATCTTTAGCGAAAACGGCGCTGTTCCGGCTTGAGAGTAAGCCATTATGACTTGATGGCCTCTAGTACTGTCGCATGCCGCCTAAGTTGATCGCCGAAATTTCCAGCGATGCCGACAACGTCGTCAAAGTAAACAAGACAGGTCTGCCACTTCGGTCCTGCTAACAGCGTTTATATGACAAGCTGGAACGTTACAGGCACCGAGCGCTGGCAGCACCTTAAACTCAGAGGGGCCGTCTGGCGTGATGAAGGCGGTCTTTTCGCGATTACGTCTTGTCGTCTTCTATTTGCCAGTAGCCAGACCTGAGACCCGTCGTTGAGAAGTATTTATCGTTGCAGAGCCGATCTAATGCGTCGTCTATCTGTGGTAGGGGTTACACGTCGTTCTTACTCATCTTGTTCAGTGGACGATAATTGACGCAGAAACGTAGCCTACCATCTTTTTTTTCACCAAGACAACACGAGATACCCACGGGCTTTTCGATGGCTGGATTATGTCGTCGCGCAGCATTGCGTCAACTTGTCTCATAGGTTCACATTCTCGCGTCGAAACTCGGTAAGGGCTTTGGCAGAGTGGTGAGTGCACTCTTCGGTTATTATCTTTGCCGGAGTGGTGAGTGCGCTCTTCGGTTGTTACGCGATGCTTTGCGACTGGTGTTTGCCGAATCCTCGATGACATCGAAAAGCAGACATTGTATCGCCGGAGCAGACTTCTGAGGTGTTGCTGCTTAATTGTCTGGAGACTTCAATTTATGTCGAAGTCTGGTTCGGGAACTATGGTCCTCGGGGTAGATGTGGCAGAATGGGGGACTCTGGGGCAGCCTTTGAGGTTTCTGACTTGAGCTTGATCCCTCTGGTCTTCTCAGAAAAGGGTGCGTATTCTGGTCGCAAGTCTTGTTCCCTGCGGCTTGCTCAATGGTCCTTGGCAACGCTGGTCCTGTCTTCAGGTTTCGGGCTTGGATCGCGAATTTGTGGGGGCATTCGGTGCATGAACGCACTAGCACCTCCACCAGATGCCACGTGGTAGTGATGGTTGCGGACACAGCAACAAAACTGTCAATGGCGAAACTAATGTTAGTAGGCGAACCTGTGCCCAGAAACGCAGGCTAAACTAAAACCTCATCGAAAGCGACGAACACAGTCGGCGATCGTCGAAATTCTGATAGCGGGTCAAGCGCATCAGCTTTTATTCATCACTCATCCAAGGTTGTAGAGTGTGTTCCAGAAAGTTCTACACCATTCGCGAAGGGCGATGAAATCAGATTACAGAAGGTTCGGTGACAACAGACAGCGGATAGAGCCATCGCTAACTTTGAACAAACTTCCGATATATCCAAGCGCGTCCTGCGCTGCGCCATAACATTTTTCAAGCGGTGAAACGCGGTACGTCACCCGATGAAGTTAAACAAGTACATGTGTCAATGCAAATATTTTTTTTCGTTCCGCGCACGACATTTAATTGAGATCTGGCATGTTGATCAAGTACGCTTAATGACGCAAAACCCTGGTAGATATCAATACGTAATGACGATTTGATAAATATATTGCAAATTTGGGCATTTGGCTGCATTCACAGCTGTGGCATCTTCACATCAATCTTTTTACTAAATTTCTCAGCTTATTGTGGTTTTTTTTAACGCTGGAAAATATTCTGCGTGCCTGAGTACTCATAGAGAACGATTCGCCAACTGTGCTTGACTCTACCTTCTGTCATGTGGTGTGTTCTTGATTCGTGCTTTTAACCATGACGTGCTTTTACTCCCGTTTTCGGTGACCTTCAAGTTACCTTGAGCCATGAACATCCGGGCATTGTTGTGAGAACAAAACGAGATAATCCTGCAAACCCGTGAAAACAACAAAATGCGGTCTCTGATAACCAACCCTTAGCGCAGCACCACCATAACTACGCTAGTTTCTGCCCCAAAAAATTACAAAAGTATTGCTTTCGAGTTCTTCCTAATGTTTTCTCTGAACATCATTCATGCTGTAAACATTAAATAAACACAAATTTTATTTAGATACAGTGCACCAAAACTTTATCGTCACCTTTTGGCGCTCAGACAAGGTTGTCTGCTCACTTTTCAAAGAGAGATGGAGCCACGCTGTGCGGCCAGGCAGGCAATGCCCACTCCACCACGGATGGTTGTCAGATGGTAGTGAATCCAACCAATCTGCTTTGCCGGTAGCCATTTCAGGCTTAGATCTGGCCTTGGTTATGGGAGAGCCAGCATTATTTTTCTCACCATAACGCCTACGTAAAATGTCGGTCCACCGCCTAACTCAAACACTTTTCAAGACACATTTTCGGGCTAGTTGATTCATTGTATCACCAATGGCTCCAGAGAACACGAGCGCATGGAAACAGCGCTTCCGTACTGGGCAAAACGCGATGAAGCACTGAGACGTGGCGCCTAATAGAACAAAGTTTACTGATGCACCGCATCCTTTACCCATAGATAAACCGCAGACAAAGCATGTGTTGAACCAACTAGTGCACTAGTGAATTTTTGTTCACAACAAGACAATCACAAGTTTCCTTTGTTCTTTTTTTTTTCATTGTACTGGGACTCATGTGTACGGCCGGTTTATTCTTTTCAATTGGAATGTTTTTCATGCGGTCAACAAATAAAAATTCAGGTCTTAGTCCGTCTTTTGGTAATCTCTGTGTTCCTTCTTGTACCTCGTGTTGTGTAGCTTCGTATGCTGCTAGAACCATTTTGTTCTCGTTTTTAAGCATATTCGGAACTTCAGCCAAACCTATATGGCCAAATGGCACGCCGAATTTACTGAATTCTTGTTCGCCATGTTAAATACTATTTTAGGCTGTGCAGTGATTCCCAGCCCGCTAGTTCCCGTTCACTCCAACTCACTTTCATGCGTTAGAACTTATTTGATTCATTAGAGAGTATGCAAATAAAGAGTGGTTCAGATAAACTGAGCCGTCTTCCATAGGGGCAGTGCAAAAAGTAAGACAGAAATTACGCCTTTCCTGCAAGCTACTGAAAGAAATTCAAGATGCCTATGTTAGAAGCCCGAAGAGTGGAGCAAGCAAATCTAGCGTGACTGGGCGCACATGCAAGCAATTTGCTAGGGAATAATAAGTATAATGGCATCACACCAGAGCAATGGTATTGAGAAAAAAGCAAGACAGCCTTTGAGCCAGATGTTTCGTACAAAAAAGCAAGAAGGAATTCGTTGTGATCCTGCTACTTAATTCATTAGCGTAAAAAAGTGCACCAATACATCTTGCGTAACTGTTTCTAGCTCTGCCTTCTTGTACGCCAGCCGTATGGCTCAGCTCACATCATTTCGACAAGCACAAGTGAGCTTCAGATAATGGATATACGATATTTACTTGCTCTCTGAAGCTCGGACGTAATATTGGCGCCATTCAGTTACTCACTGTCGACGTCAGCCGCTGAAACGACCGCTTGCTGCGCTGCACCAGCTGCCGCAGTGCAGCGCAAGCCACCGTAAACAAAGGTGGAGTAGGCAAGCAAAGAAAAGGAACGGAAGTTTCACTACGTGATCAAGCAAGACGGTGCCCAGGGTATAGGGGTAGAATTTGTCCAGAAACTAGGTGTCTGGTTTAGTTCATCTGGGTATCCGGGTATATGTATTATGGGCGTGGGGGTATCACACTTTGCTATGGACAAAAACCAAAATTCAGTATTATGTTTAAAGCTTAGAAATAAGCTACAAAGTTCAAACTTCCTGCGCACATTAACCACTTCAGAACATCACCACAAGTTTGATCAAATAAAGAAATTATACAACTTTTGGGTTTCGCTGAGCAGCGATAAACCTTTGCAAGCGTTTCATTGTGCCTCTAAATAAGCATAAAAGGAGGGAAAAGCAGCCCTTGCAGAAACCCACATATAAAATTTTGCCACGTTGTCCTGCCCCTCCTCATTACTGCTAAATATAAATTTGGTTTATAATGTGCCACATCCACGAAACTATAAAAGCATTAGGAAATATTATGAAATATTTTCGAGCACAGCACTGGCGATTTCGCTGTAAAGTTACCTGCATGAGTCGAATGCAAAGGCGGCATCGCATCTGCCACCGGTCGATAGTAACGCTGCATTTCATGCTTTTCTCTCAGTCCCTTTACGCAACCTGCATGTTACTGGGTCCATTAAAAATATTGTTTCCGACTTCATGGCCTCGTACTGTTATATTTATCCATGTCGTTATTTCAGGTAGTTCTTTTTAGTAAACTGATGGTTACCAAGGAACCGCACTTATTTCAGAATGACATTCGCAATTTGCAATTCCTATCGTAGCAGTTTGTGCTGTTTGTATTCCAAAACGCTTTTTTCCTAAGTGCTGTTTTTCATTGGGTGATCGCCTTCGTTAATATTGCCTGCATCACTATTGGTTGGCACGAACGCTTTAAGCGTAAGAACGCTTTGTGAACATTGGCCCTGGTTTTTTAAAGATGTATGCTGATTCATTTGATGTCTCGCGGTGCAAGAAAAAGGCGTTGGTCTTGAGGAACTTTATGTATGGGCTTATGGCAGTGGTAGGAGCAATATAGAATGCATTTGAGTAAGCCTCAGTCCCCCAAAGCTTTTGCACAATGTACATAATTACATAGCAGTAAAACAATCGTGTCGTTAAACAAAGGGCCATATTGCTTGGTCATTTCAAAATGTTAGTTGCGTGTTACAGCGCCTGTAGTATTATTTGAGGGCATCTCGTTGTTCCGAGTAGTAAGTTTACTAAGTTGAGGGAAATACTATGTAACAATGGTGCTCACTTTGAGAATGCAACATTTGTAGCTTTTCATTCGTACTAACGTACATTGTTCGACAGAGTCATAAACATGCGCTGCTCCAAGTTTTTTTTAAAGAAACAGGCTGAATCATCTACTGTCTAGCGATGGAGTAAAAATATGTGCTACTTTAGCAGCGCCCCGCATGGGCTGCTTTGAGTAGTAAGTGCTGTACAGGATGCATTACAATGAGCCTCAGTGCACCACAGGTTATGTGCACTTAACGTACTTGCGTTCATTGCAGGAAAGCAACATTTTTTTGAAAAGGCTGTACCAATATGGAAACCAGTTGCTCACCATCTTTAGGATCAATCTTGCAGGCATGCGAGTATGGTACTCCGAGGCCCACAGCGACTGACAATGCCAACCACAGCACCATGGCGTAGTTGGTGCTTCTTCGCCCCATTCACGGAAAACTACCCAATGAAACTTCTGAATGCGCACCGTGAAGACTGCGCATACTTCTCCTTTTTTACCCCGAAGCCCTTCATATATTTCACGATAATGTCATATTTAATGTCAGGGACACTACGTTCTGAAAGACGCCACAGAAGCTGTGCAAACACGAGAAATATTATATTTATAAATGGGACGGACAGGCGCAGTTAAACTGTCGAGGAGAAAAATGATCTTGCTGTGAATATTTTTATGGCTACGCAAACAAACGCAAGGCGGGTAGGAAACCCGTTCAACTTCAGCTGCCCTCGGCTCAATGCAAGAAGAGAAACAAACGGGGAGACCCTGGAAGAAGATACGCTGGTCCTGATACAACACTCCCTCCACTATTTCAGCTAGCGCCTAACCCTATGCACAAACTTGGCACGTGCAAATTTTGAAAGTTTCGAATACGAATCTTATAAGACTCATTAGCGGTGCCTATACGAAAAACAACTCGGTATTGTTGCATATGTAAAACTATCCACAAAATTCGCGACACCAAAATATTAGTCTCGTTAATAATCTTTGTCAGCTAAACAAAGCATGTCAAATTATCAGAAGTGAGAATGCAAGCTTATTTTTGGTTTCACGGCAGAAGCCTACGTGACGCCCTGTGTCTTTTGCTGGTACATTATTATTTCTTGATTTTCGAAGGCAAGCCTTGTATCAGTTTCATATTTCACGCTATAACTTTTGATATTTGCCTTTTACACTTGTCCACGTCGCACAAGTCCTTCAGCAGCATTTCCACATACAATGTCTTATGTTATTCTGGGCAATCATTTATTCAACATTTTTGTAAAGCTAGTCAAACAGCAGTCCTTAATTTTGTAGCTTTTCCGTAATGCAGACTTTAATAATGTGGTGAGGCCGGTATTTCCTGCAGCTTTTATGCAGTTAGAATTCTTATGGTACTTCAAGCACATTACGCGATCGGTCGGTCGATCGTAGACCCTGGAGATGACGTTGGTCTATGATGATTATGATGATGATGATGATGATGATGAAGTCGGTCGGTCAGTCGGTAGATCCTACCTTGGATCAATGGGGGGGTCCTTGGTTAACGCCGGTGTTTCTAAACTATGGCACACGGGTAAGATCCGGCCGGCGGAGGCTTTTCGATTGTCCAACGGCCTGGGCCAACCTTCCAATGAATGTCAGCCCACAGGCCGGTAGATTTTTGCGCTGAGATTCCGCTGTGCATCTGTCTGTACGCTCCGCAATCTCGAAAACCTTGGAATATTGCGGCTTTTTCAATTTTTTCTGGGAGCCGGCTCCACTGCGGCCCTCCCCCCATAATGGCGCCCTAGGCAGCGCCCACAAATGAGGAGCCTCATACAACCATCACATTAGTAGTGTTCGGTGCTCCCATTAGCTGTTTTAGCAGTGATTATTATATAAAATACTATATAATCTGCTATCGCCCGGGGTCATTAAAAGCAGACGCACAATCTGTCCTCTCAGTTAGCAGTTGTGCGCAGGCCGAACGATAATCTATTAGATGTGTCTGCTTTTGCAGGGACAAGTAAAAAAGCCATATCTCGGGCTGCAGCTGTTCCAAAAAAGCAAGTGCATCTTGGGCTGCAACTGTGCTGTCACGAAGCCAGCGGAGCAGAGCGTGACAAGAAGCCCCTAAATTCAGCGCATGCCGATTGATCAGAGTCACAAGCATCGATCGAACAATTAGCATGGGCCTGTTCTCACCTGGGGTCCCTAACAGCGCACGCTCCATCATCTGTCTCCTCAGATAGCAGGAGGGCCCAGGCTGCATGATCATCTACTAAAGGAATCCGTTTGTGCACGTAAGAACACGCTAGGCGCAACTTTTTCTCATTTTTCCGCAATGCGTCCTGCTGCAACATGTCTTAAGGTTCCCATATGTTATTGTTAAATTTTAGTTGGCTCCTTTTTTGAGTATGTCTAAGGACTTCGAAAAAGCTTTTGACGAATTTAAACATGAAATGAGATTATAACTCCATTATGTGAAAGAGAGCCGAAGTTTACAGACACGATGAGATGAAGTGGAGCACCTCGAAGGTTTCAGTTTCGGCTTTAGTTTTAGTTTATTATTCTTTATATATAATAAATTGGTAAGAGACAACATACAGATGAGATTTGCAAAGTCAAGGACTGCAACGGGACCCTCAGTCAATAATAACAATGGAGAGATATAATAAAGAAGATCAAGGTAACTAAAAGAAACAAACACAACCACGAAAAAGAAAATAAAATTTACGAAAACAAATTGTTTGTATATAAGCCTATAGGGCATAAAAAACTCTCAGTGCATACAAATGGCATTAACGTTAAAGCATAAAAAAGGAAGGTCAGTGAACTTGCTAAGTGTAATGAGGGCTTCAGAAACGAGAACAAGTGGTTGAGACAAGTTGAATCGCTACAGCAGTACACGATGCTCAACAAATTGCAAATAAAGGGTGTACAGTCAAATGCCTATAAAAAAAATCGCTGAGTCCTTGGCGACCAGTCAATGACTTAGTCGTCGACACATGCCACAGCATTCCAACTCGGAACTCGGATGAGACGCAAATTATAGTTTGTTTCGTTCGTCAAGAAAAGAGGAACACGTTCATTTCTAAGGCAAAGAGACAGAAGCTTAATAACAGCGTGTTCGGTTCCTCGGATGGTAGGGCTGTCTACGACAGTGATCGTCGTTCTCAGTGTAATAAGCAGTTTTTAGCTGGTGCCATTGCACGCAAGAAATTATTCACCCGTAAGTAGGTTTACACCACTGGGGGCAATGTTTTCGCAAGTCAAAGTGAATTGACTGACGCTCTGAGGAACATTAATCGTAGAGATTTTGAAATAAAATGACTACGTAACGTACGTTTCCTTGATGGACTGCAGCATCGATATCAACTGCCAAAAAAACTTGCGCTGCCTATAATCTGAAAGGCTTCAGAACAATGTTCACCTCTGGAGAAAAACATCTGCCTGTTATTCACTTTATTTCTGGATGTATCATATACAATGGTCACCACCAGAACTTGTTTTTTGTTTCCATAAATAATAAATGAGATTTTTTGTTGTGTACAGAAAAATTGCCAAGATCACATGAGGGTCATCCCCACTTTGACAATTCTAAAGGATTAATAGGTGGTCACTGCAGATGTGGTGGTATTGCGGTGCATGTAAATAAAATGTACAAGCATTCTGCCATAAATGAATGTTGCGTAATACACTGAAATGTGGAGTGCGTTACCATATCTACTAAAAATGTAATGGTCGTTGAAATATACAGATATCTCACCGGTAACAAACGGCACTTCTTCGACTGCCAAGAATATTTACTAGTGTATTTGACTTCTATCGAACAGGCACACATTGTTATGGACGACATCAATATTAAGTTATTGTCGAACAATTTATTTGCCACTCAATTCCATAAAACTGTTGCGTTATTTACCTCCTGGAATTGTATAAGTTTACCTGCAAGGGTAACAATTGAAACAAGTGGCATGTTAGATGTAAGTACTACAAACCTGGTATCTGATAACCTTCTCTCTTGTGTCCTCCCCTATGACATCAGCGATCATTCCCCTATTTCTTGCTTCCTGCCTATCATACCAGACATATAAGTGAATGTCACACAATTATACAAAGTAAATAATGCTAACACGATGTGTACGTTCAAAAGATTAAGTGAAAGCACAGATTGGGATGCTGTGTGCAATACAACTCAGGCAAACAAAGCATATTCTCTCTTTATTAAACAGGTTCTTTAGTGCTACAATAATACCTTTCGACTAAAAGAAATGAAATCTTGCAAAAAGCTTAAAAACCCAAGGATAACAATAGTGCTACGCAAAACAATTCGGAAGAAAAACCACTTATGTCACAAGTTTATGTCACAAGCTTAGCGTGATGTTGTTATCCTCACTGATTTTTAAAAATACAGAAGTAAACTCAACCCTGATATAAGAATAGTGATATCTGCCTACTACATTGATCGATTCACAAAAGCACAGTCTGACAGTAAAAAGGTTTGGCGCGAACTTACCTTTTTAATTGTTGAATGCGACTCAGACTCGCCTCTTACTATTCCTCTTACTATTATGGCAGACAATGGTGAACTCCCAGCCTCTGATTTCGCTACCACTTTCAATTGTTTTTTGATTAGTGTAGCAGAGAGAGAGAAAAAAGCAAGTAGAGCAAAGGCAGGGAGATCAACCAGAAGAGCACCTCATTTGTTACCCTATACTCGGCTGGAGCAAAGGGGAACAGAAAGAGGGAAAAAGGGAAAGAGTAAGCACGGAGTGCATGTGGGAGGGACACTATACACAGGGACACTATAAATGGTCTCCTAAACAGGTGCACCTCAAGTATTGCACAAGTGCGCTAATCGCTTTTCGTTCCAATGACGGGTGTGACCACGGTCCGAGTATCTTTGACTCGGTGAACGGTCTTGAATCCAGTCGGTGTAAGGTCGCCCGCAGAGACAGGCGTTGTACATCGTTGCGAGGACAGGTACACAATACGTACTCGATGGTTTGCTCGCACCCACAGGATTCGAACATAGGGCTCTCGGCCGCTCCTAAGCGATAGGAGGATGCGTTCGTGAAAGCCACTCCCAGCCACATACGGCAGACAAGGGCTGTTTCGCAGCGCGAAACGCTAGATGGCCATTGTAGCCGTAGCATGGGGTCCATTTTATGTAATCAGCTATTGCAGGCACTTCAGATCCAGACATCTTGTGACTTTTTTGCGGGGAAGTAGTCGAAGTTCCCTGGCAGCGTCCAACCTCGCGAAAGGTGTTGGACGCGTCTGGGTATCTTCGGGGGCAGACCAGGCAGCCTTTTCAGCTAGGTTGTTGCCGATGATGCCACAGTGAGCAGGAATCCATTGAAATATGATGTTGGGCCCACTTTCCAGAGCATGGTGGTGCACTTCCCTGATGTCAGACATCATCTGATCGTAAGTTCTGTGATGTAATGCAGAGTTCATGCTGTGAATAGCTGCCTTAGAATCACAAAATATGACCCATTTCTCTATTGGCTCTTCGATGACGTACGTCATAGCGCCATGGAGAACTGCAAGTAATGCCGACGTGGATGTAGTCATGTGTTAAAATTTGAATCTAACCGTAACCTGCTTCGCTGAAACGACGAATGCGGCAGTTGAGGTAGTAGGCGAGGTCGAACCATCGGTATATATATGCATGTGCTCGTGATACGTCTGGTGCAGTAATGGGAATGTAAGTTGCTTAAGGAGCACACGTTGTCGTGTGCTCCTTTTTTATGTAGAAGTGCCACGGATAAGTGCTTCATTCTTTTTTTATTTTGGAGCCAGCTTACGATGTCAATGATGTTACGATGGACGAGCGACCTCGACGACTGCCCGGCTTGGCATCCGGATAGATGTTGAATCGTTCTGGGTACCATTCCAAGCCAGCATGAATCATTATTTACATCACTTTGCTGACACAGCTCGAAAGTGCAATCGGACGATATGATGAGAGCTCAAGCAGAAACCTTACAGGTTTCCGAATGGGGATCAAGCGGCTCGATTTCCATTGTTTGAGAACGGCGCCGTTCTGCCAAGACTCATTGCAGTAGTTGAGCAGCTCATCACGTGCGTCATGTCCTAGGTGGCATAGCGCCGCATACGTGATGCCATCAGGCCCTGGTGACGAAGAACGCCTGCAGGTCGCGAACGCAGCATTGAGCTCTTCGAGTGAAAATAGCGCGTTCATTTCTGGTACACTTGCCTCAGGGATGTTATTCAGTGCTGCATGAGTAATGACGGCTAAGGACCCAGCAAGCCCTGCACAGAACTCTTCGGCCACTTGAATTTTAGAGCGAAGTTCCAAGCGGGCCAGAGCAGCAAAGGGATTCCTTTGTTGCGGAGATAAGCGAAGACCCCTGCCCGTTCTCCATGTGGGCGAGAACGATTTTTTTGGGTCAAGTGACTGCCAGAAAGAAAGCTTTCCATCACTTGTCTTCCAAGTGATTCATGCAGCGCTGAACTTTCTTTTGTATGCTTCGTGAAACCCTAAGATCTAAGACGGACTTCGTGCGCCGATACCTCTTCTCCGACGATCGGCGTGCTGCACGCAGTCTTTTCAATTTCATGCCCCAGTCTGTTCGCATTGCTGACCTTGTAAGCGAGCAGGTGGATGTTTTCAGTACCTCTGCGACTGCATCTTCGATAGTCTGTGAAAGGCCTTCCCGACATGCGTCATTCATATCCTTCTTAAACTTTGGCCAATCAACTGTACACAAGACAGTAAAGGAGCGTTGCTCAGCTCCTTTATTCTTTATGTATGTTGGAATATGGTCGCTTCCGTGTGTTTCTATGTCCGTAAACCATTGGACGCTTCAGGCAAAGCGCCGTGACACCAGTGTTAAGTCCAATCAACTACAATAGGTCATGCCTCGCATACATGAGGAGCTGTCGTCCTTCACAGAGCACAAATCATGGTCGGCAGCAAAGGAGGCAGGACTCCGGCCTTTGGAGTCAATTTTAGTGCTTCCACATAGCTGCTGATGCGAGTCACCTGTGATGACAGAGGAGCCATTGTTCAATAGGGATATCTTCATAAGTCGTTCACCGTCAAAGTGACCCGCTGGGGATATGGAGGCTCCATTTGGTGCAAATGACACATCCTTTTTTTCCCCATTCAAGCAGACATATTGGTTGTCGTCATGAGGCTCTACCGCGTTATCGACATATGTATAGTCTAGCGGATGTCGATTACTTTCGTGCTCGCACCACATGTGGACGAGACGAAAGATTCGTAACCGGACAGACGGAGCGGAGTTGCTGTATTTGGTTCGTAAATGACCAGTATGGGGAAGAAATTTGTAAAAATGAATTGGCGCAAGTCTGTTATGCGGGTCCTGAGACCCCTGGCATTCCACTGAAAGATCGGCGCACTGTTAACTTCAGTGCGGAAGGGGACTATTCATCAAGCCCTGATGCCTAAATGATGCTATCAAGCATTGGATAGAAGGTAGTGCCTGCAGTATTTGCAGAGCCCTTCGAGCTGCTGGTGTTTGCAGCTTGTTGAGTATGATGCGCATTGTATTAATTAGCGATTTCAGCATATCAGCCACCTGCCGGTCTTGTCGCACAAATCACCGATAGTACACGTAGGGGGTTGTCCAACAAAAGCTTGCTGTGATTCTGTTGGGGAATGCTGTCGTTTCGGTAGAGCCGGCCAAGATTCTGCAGATGTGGTGTTCTCAGTGGCTGTGTTCTTTGCGGTCCTTTCCACAGTATCTGGCCTGGGCGGTAGAATATGTTGTACGAAGCGGCGCGGGCTTCGCAGAGGCAGCAGCCTTCCTTGAGGAGCGCCGGTGACGGAAACGTCGCTTCCTGATTTTATCAGTGGCTTCGCGATGAGATGAATGACCTCTTGCAACCTCTTTCAAGATGACCAGTTCTTTCTTAATATGTGGGCATTTCTTCGAGGAAGCTTCATGTGACCCTCCACAGTTTGAACACTTCATTACAGTGGCGCCACGTTAATCTGCAGTGTGGCGCTCGGCGCAGCGGGGGCATGCTGCCTGATTTTCTCAGATGCTGCTCACGTGTCCCAATTTCATGCATTTGCGGCACTGAAGAAGTTTCGAAATGAAAGGCCGCACTGCATGTCTGCCGCGTCGCACCTTAACATGCGAGGGTATATATTTACCCTTGAATGAAATCTTCACGCAGCATGAAGTGCCTAGCCGCTTAACATTAACAATGACCTCATCATTGGCTGGCTTGATAAGAATCGGGAAGTCGTTATTAAGAATGGCCACGTCTACGTTGTCGATAACGCCGGTAACTATGTGTGGTCTCAGAGGGATGTAAGAGCGCACCTGAATGTTATCCAGGCCCGTTACGCTGCGTAGAGTGGTCATTGCAGCCGCATTTTGGGCATGAACCGCCAGTAGATTTTTTCGGGTGTTAACTCGAATGTCTGATATTTCATTTGGCACCAGGGACAACAGGCATCGACACAGATTACCTGTTAAGTAGCTTCATGTGGACGGTGGGATGCAGGAGCACAAATATGATGGTATTGGCGTCCGTCTTCTGCGTGTGTTACTTTCTGCGTGCTTGACGATAAGCACGTCCTGGAATTCTTTTTTTTTTTGCTCTGCGGCTCTGCACAAGCTGGAAGTCGCCATCGGAAGTATCCTCACTGCTGAGAGAGTAGGCACGGATGTCCTCGCCGTCGCTGTCACTCTGGTGACCAATCCGCTTCCTGGAGGCGCCTGCCGCTGACGCCACCGTCGCCGGCAGACGTGCGAGGTCATGCACTTCCATCACGACCGGGCAGGGAGGGAGGACCAGCGGATCCACGTAGATTCTCCCAGAAATAAATCGGAGCTAGAAAGAACAGTGCTGTATCAAAAACACCTCGTTGTCGTCCTAGTGCGGCAGATTCTATATCTACGTCATTTACCACATCAGTGCAGGATACACTTTGCAATTTAATCACCCCTATACTAAATTCGGTTGCGCTTCCGCCAATCATTAAATAGCTACTTTAACTCGTAAGGTAAAATATCACGCTTCAGCCGCGCAGGACAGTATACTGGCGGTACCTTTGAAGCACGCATATCTTTTTACATGTGACGTCTTGTGTTAAATCGCAAAATTTATGTTAGAAAACAGAGTGTACCCAGATCAAATGAACATAGCGGGTCTATGTACAGGTTATAAAAGTGGGGGAAATAATGACATTCAAGCTATAGACCCATTTCTGTCCTAGCCGTAATTGTGAAAAGTATTTGGAGGAGTCACTAATGCTGGGCTCGAAAATTTTTTCTGTAAGTACAATGTTAATAATTCCTCACAGTGAGAATTCCTTAAAAACAATCTGAACCAGCACTGGTGCTTGTAAAAGACAAAATTGTAAAAGAAAAAACAATCCTGCTACGCAACCTTAACGTGTGTGGCATACGTGGTATCGCAGCTGACTTACTTAAAAGCAATTTAAATAACAGAAAGAATATGTTCAGGCTAATGGCATACCCTTAAATAAATTAGTAATTCATCATAGTTTTTGCCAAAGATCCACATTAGGAACTCTATTATTTTTAACATACGTAAATGATGTCGCTAACATACCCGAATCGCCTAGTCGGGTCAACTGGGCTGACGACACGAATATTTTTTTCATTCTCCTCCGAGTCCCCGATAGAGGCTATGGTAAATGCGCATTTCATGGAGCTACATAATTGGTTACGGACAAACAGGCTAAGCCTTAATTTGGTGAAGAGAAAAAGTATCACTCCGAAAGTTGTCTGCAAGCAAACTGAATTAAAAGGAGTTTCAAACCAGAGATTTCTTGGTGTTTGGTTTAATAAGTATCTTTCCTAGAATTTTTACATCAAGAAAATTACTGTGTAACCTAAGTAAAGAGTCGGTTGTCTATATCAAATGTCACATTTTTTGCCCCCCCCCCCACCCTGATTAAAGATATCCATGTATTACGCACTTCTGTACTCAAGGTTACCATAATAAATTCTTGTTTGCGGAGCTATCATGTCCAGTACTTACCTTAAACTAATTTCAACTCAGAAACGCGCCTTGTGTCCTATAGAAGGGGTTCGGGGCACGTCATCTGATTTAATAACGTCACTGCTATTTTGGAAACATGGGGCCATATAACGTAAAACTATTCCAATATGTTTCTATTCCAATCTCCTGACGTCAAATTTGCGTAACTGCCGACGCAACCATCGGGCGGTCACCCGCACGGTTGTCTGAACAAACCAATCAAACGCTCCCCTCGTTCATAGGAGGTCACTTTTATATGCTTGAAAAACGAATAACATTGCCTGCACTGAGCGGCTTGTCTTAGCTAATTGGCTCACAAGAGGCGAGAAGCATGCTCAAGTGGAAAGGTATTCAATGGGGCCGAGCTACTGCACCGGACGAAGAGGGTGGTGCCGGCGTCTGTGATTGGTCCGCTTTCTCTTATTTAGCTCGCGGTAGCTCGTCGACAATCGCAGCGGCATGCAACGGAGGCTTAGGAATGACGAAGAATTGGCGGAATGAGATCGTAAACGTGCCGAATGTTCTGGAAAACGTTACACGACCACACAAAATGTTTTATGACACACAAATAAAACCTTGCTGTCCAGCAGTGGCAAGTCGCCAGTGCCGGAGTGATCGGCGGCCACCATCTTCTATTCCTTTTGGAACGGCGCAGCCTGCAGCTATTCAGAAGAAAATTCAGTTTTGTTCGGCGTATTAATGCATCTTTAACACGTACGCGGCACTTTGGCTCTGTAAGTTTTTGCGGTTATGTGACGTCGCGTGAGAGGCAGGTGAAGTGGGTGCAGCTCGAAAACTTTTGACCAATAGCCGAGGGCTAATGGAAATAAGGCGGCGAATCATATAATAACTATTTTTGTTTTGTTCGGTCAAATTATGCACAATCAGTGTGTACACATCTTAGCAGATGGGGAGCTATCGCAGTTTTCGTGACGTCTGGTGACAGACAGGTGAAGTGGGCGTGCTCCAAAAATTTTTTTCTCCAACGGCGAAGAAGAAGTCGACTAGTGCGGGCGCTTTGACATCGGCTCCAGCTTTCATCAATGTTTTCGAGTGGGTCTCCCTGCGAAACCGGGCGAGTTATGCTTTAATCGACGTGGCACGTCAAGAGGACTCTGCCGATACCGGATTTTCGTCGGTAGGAGGACATTTTGCCGTTCTGCGAGTGTTTGAAACACGGCGAGGGTAGGCTTAGGCCTACTCCCGCGCATGTGGGACTTTGAATCTAGGATGGACGTTGTCGAAGGGAAAGAGATTACTCCAGAAGAGGCATGCGACGCGGGTTGGAAGGTGGCGTACGGCCGCCGGCCCGGCAGGCGCAGGGAAGAATATTCTTCGGGTCAAGACGGTGCAAATACAAGTAGCAGACGGAGGGACGGCGGCCGCACCGCCGGACCACGCGACGCGATACGACGCGTCACCGCTGCTTCGAGGCTGCCTCGGCTGCCGAGGGACACTTTTCGCATTATTGTCAGACCACGCGACGGCCTGAATGTCAACAAGGTCAGTAAAATACGCTTTGAGCAAGCCTTGGCCATGGCAGCATCCTTGGCTCCGGCCGCAATCGAAGAGGACACGATGTGCCCCAACGGAGTTCAGAACATTTTTGTCGTGTGTACTCCTCACGAGAAAAACGCGGACGCGTACGCTCGAGTGCAGCAAATCAGGCTCGGTGAAGGCACGTTTAGGGTGGCGGCGTACCTGGCTCCACCCGAGAATACGTGTAGAGGAGTCATAAGAGGAGTCGACGTGGAAGTCAGCGAGGCTCAACTCAGAGCGAGAATTGTAAATAATCGGAATCCGGGTGCTTTGGAGGCCAGGCGGATCAAGAACACTACAGCGGTGGTGGTACTTTTCGAGGGAATGAGGGTGCCCAACTACGTGGCATGCGGCGCGAGCATGTTTCGCTGCACACTCTACCGACGCCACACGGAAGTCTGCTACGGTTGCGGAGGACTGGGACACCGGGCTGACGTGTGTCCCAACCCTGGAAGCAAGTGGTGTCGCACCTGCGGCAAACGATCGCCGGCGGAAGATCACCAGTGTGATCCGCAATGCACGTTGTGCGGTGGCCCGCACCCCACAGCGGCCAAAGAGTGTAGGGACAAATTTCAAGTACCATATATCGTCAGAAGAAGACGGCGGCAGCGGCGTCGACGCGCCGAGCAGCTGAAGCTGGGAACCGACGCCATCACGGCGGATGGCAGGAGCCGCTCGCGCACGCCAGCGGTGCAGGAGCGCAGCACCGAAAGAAGCCGCTCTCGCACGCCAGCTGCGCGGAAGCGCGGTGCAATCAGGCAGCGCTCCAGATCAAGAGGGCGCTCGGTGTCCAGCGTGCGGATCCAGGAGGAGGCTACCTGGGCGGATCGTGTCAAAGGGAAGAAGAAGAAGGAGCTACAGAGACCCACGGAGGTAACGCGGTCGGCTTCGCCAGAGCATGGTAGTAGGTCGCACGTGGACGCATTACTTAAGGAAGTTAAGGAGCTTAGAGAGGAGGTACGCCGACTCGAAGCCGCCAAGGCAAACCCAGAGTCCTTTGAAATGGAGGCGTGCGACCAGACGCCACAGGTAGTCGAACATATACCCCGCGTAGGGCTCACTAAAGCAAAACGTAAGGCCCCCCTTCCTAACGACGAGAGCGACTCGGAAACGTCTGAGGGAGAGGTCCAGCAAAGAAAGATGTTGGAGGAACTACTTAGGATAAGTAGAGAAAATCAGGAAAGCGTAAAGCTTTTGGTCCAAAGAGTGACCGTACTAGAAAAAAAGGCGGCGATTAAGGCCAAAGCCAAGGTCCGAACGCAAAGCAAGGCAGTGAATCACTCCGAGGTTGCTCCGGCTGTGGAGCAAGGTATGTTGTTGTAGCATCATGGCGGCCGTTCACAAAGAGCTGGTAATATGGCAGTGGAACTGCGCTAGTTTTCAAAGGCGCAAGGCTCCGCTACGGCAACTATTGGCGAATGAGGTGGAAAAACCGCAGATTTTGTTATTACAGGAAACACTATGTGACGACCCTACACTTTCTGGCTTCAACACTGTGTCGGTCAGGAACGAGGGAGGCAGAGGACTAGCTACGATGATTAAAAAAAATTTAGCCTTTATTGAACATCCAATCCACTCTGGACGGGGTAAGATGGAGGCCCTTTTCGTGGAGGTAATACCGCACGGGCGTCTCAAGCAGAGCGTCTTTGTGCTTAATGTCTATAGCCCGCCGTCGGACCAGAGACAGACGTTTAACTCCCTGCTTAGGAAGGCGACTTCGATAGCCAAACACTCTCCTCTGATAGTTGCTGGGGACTTTAACGCCCCTCATAATGCATGGGGCTACGTCAGACGGACTGTAAAAGGAGAGAACCTGGCAAGGATCCTGGATGATCTTGCGTTTTCGGTAATAACGGACCCAGGGTTCCCCACAAGGCTGGGCACGTCAGTCGCGCGAGACACAACGCCTGATTTGGCCTGTGTAAGGAACGTAGGTAACGTAACGTGGGCCAATAAGCAGGAGAACATGGGCAGTGACCACTTCATAGTAGCGGTAACATTGACGGTGGAAGCCCGACCGGCCAGGGTATTTCGGGTCACGGATTGGGACGAATTCAGGAAACTTAGGAAGGAGCGAACGAGCACATTTTCCTCGTTTGACGAGGCTATCGAATCGCTAACAGAGGACGTCGAGAGGGCTACTAAGGTAGTACAAACAGAAGCGGAGGTCCCAAGAGTGGATCCGCACCTAGCGCATCTGTTGGAGGCGAAATCGTCAATTCTGATGAGGTGGAAAACACAAAGGTTAAATCGTAGGCTGAGGAAAAAGGTTGCGGAGCCTAATAGAGAGATTGAGAGTGATTGTGCGGAGCTCAATAGGCTACAATGGGACGAGGTCTGCACGGCAGTAGATGGGGCCATGCGCTCAGGAGGGAAGTGGAACCTCCTCAAGCACCTCCTGGGTGACGCGCAGAGAAAGGATAATCAAAGGCAAACACTTAGTAAAGTCATACACCGGCACAAACAGGAGGGCGGCAGTGAAGAGTCACTTTTGAATGCGATCGCGGATAGATACCTTCCTATAGGGCCGACGCAGGAAGAGGATTATCCACAGATCGAGTGCGCGACGGTAGAGGAACTGGACGCGCCTTTCACAGAATCAGAGGTCAGGGCGGTGATCTACAATTTAAACAGCAGATCGGCTCCGGGTCCGGATAAAGTTTCTAACAGGCTATTACGAAACCTGGACGATAAAGCAGTGGAACTACTTACTAAGGAGGTCAACAGGGTATGGGAGACAGGACAGGTGCCTGACAGATGGAGGTCGGCTATAGTGACACTCATCCCTAAACCAGGAAAACCTCTTCATTTGGACAACATGAGGCCAATATCACTAACCTCGTGCATAGGCAAGGTAGCGGAGCACGCGATCTTGAACCAGGTTTTCGGGTACATAGAGCGCCAAAACCTCTTCCCACATAATATGGTTGGTTTTCGGCCCGGCCTATCGACGCAGGAGGTTATGCTAATGCTAAGGAAGCAAATCTTTGATAGCGGCACCCGGGACGTGAGAGGGATTCTCGCCCTGGATCTCACTAAGGCGTTCGACACAGTGTTTCATAGATACATTCTGCAAGCCACGGCCGGGATAGGCCTGGGAGTCAAATTCCAGGCCTTCGTCAGGTCCTTTCTCATGAATAGAACTGCTACTATTCAGGTGGGGCAGATTCGGTCGAGCGTGTACGAATTGGGAGCTCGGGGTACCCCTCAGGGATCAGTCATCTCGCCACTGCTCTTCAATATCGTCATGAAGGGTCTATCAGATAGGCTGGGCGGCCTCCAGGGCATAGGTCACGCACTTTACGCAGATGACATCACGATCTGGTGCCCAGGGGGCTCCCTCGCTGAAATGGAGCAAGCTCTACAAGCGGCCTTGGACGAGACGGAGGCTTACCTCGCGGACACGGGTCTCAAGCTGTCTACGAGTAAATCGGAGCTGTTGCTTTACAGACCCGCAAGGCAAGGGGTTCGGGGTCTGACACCCCTCAACCAGCTACCCGTGGCATTATACGCGAATAATGGGCAGAAAATTCCCAGAGTCGACTCAGTTAAGATCCTAGGCCTGCTCATAGACGCGAGGGGCTGTAATGCCAGAACAATTACCCACGTTACAGCTAAAACAGAGAATATGTTGCAGCTAATTTCTAGGGTGTCCAACCGAAAGAAGGGGTTAGGTGAAGACAACCTCCTTCGGATGTACAACGCGTTCCTCATGAGCCATATTAACTATGTGGCGTCAGCTCTAGTGTGGACAAAAACGGAAAAGACCAAATTAAATACACTCATGCGCAAGAGCATCAAGAAAGTGCTAGGCTTGCCTATTGCCACGAGCTCCGACAGGCTAGATCAACTCGCAATGCACAATAGCATAGACGAGATCATAGAGGCACAGGTCACTGCCCAGGTGGTTAGGCTATCGTCGACCCAAGCTGGCAGGCGAATTCTCGACGAGGTTGGCATGGCTCCTAGGATAATGGAGGACCGGCGTATAACATTGACACGAGAAACGCGGGCGACATACCTGGTGAGGCCCTTCCCGCGGAACGTACATCCGCAGCATAACGAGGGTAGACGTAAAGCCCGTGCACGAGCCATATTGAAGAAAGTTAGGGAAGACAGAGATTCCGCGGTCTTTGTCGATGCGGCGCAGTACGGGAACAGAGAGTGTTCGCGCTGTCGGTTGTAGACGGGCGGGGAGTTCTTCGGTCCTCGGCCTCGGTCAGAGCGGCCACCGCGAGTATAGCAGAGCAAATTGCGGTTGCACTGGCCTTGTGTGATCCAGAGCGTACCTACATTTACACCGACTCGAGAGACGCAATCAGAGCTTTCGAGTCGGGTAACCTCGCACGAGAAGCGGCCTCCATTTTAGAGAAAAGGGCTTGCTCCGGTTTTCATTATATCACGTGGTTCCCCGCACACATGGGGACGAACGTTCTCGAGGGATTCCCAAACCTCAACGAGCTTGCCCACGACCGTGCGCGAGAACTAACGCGCCGCGACGGTCTGGAGGCTCCGGAGGGGCAGGAAGGGCCTCAGCAGAACGATCCACTCCTCACATTTAATGAAATCACTAAACATTACCAACTTGGTTGGATAATTTATCCTCTGCCTCACCCGAAGCTCAGTAGAGGTCAGTCAGCTACACTTAGAATGCTGCAGACGGGATCTTTCCCGTCGCGGGGATTCCTCAGTAGGATCTACTCGGATGTGGACCCTAGTTGTCCTGACTGCACTGAAACCTTTTGCTCAATGGCTCACATGCTCTGGCGATGTCCCGCGTTGCCTAACGACTTCCTCTCCAGCGAAGCCGAGTGGGAGGAGGCCATCAGAAGCACGGTACTCCGAAAGCAAGCCCAGGCTATCCAGAGGGCCCACGAAAGAGCGGAGCGTCACGGCGTTCTGTCCTTTACTAGGGCGCGGCCAGCGGCTACAATGGCCTCCCGTTAGGAGGTCCTGAAAGTAGCTCCTCAGGACTAAATAAAGTTCGTTGTCTGTCTGTCTGTCTGTCCAACGGCGGTGGACTGATTGCAGAATTGGAATAGAAAAGTTTGGAACAGTTTTACCTTATAGCACCGATGACATCTTTAAAGCAAAGCTGGTATATAATTTTTGTTCGCCCAAATGTATCCATCGTCATCAATTAAACTTTTCTTGTCCAGAAACTTCCAGCAGCGGATAAGCTTTCCTCACTAAACATAAACTTCTTCCAGCCACACGCCCCAATTATGGCAATCAAACACTCACCTGCCAGGTTTTCACACTTATAGGTGAAATTCCTTGTGAAACTGAATTTTACCTTTAACAAAAATGCTTTCAACCTATTATTAAAGAACGCCTAATTCATCAACAGGAATTAGGTATTTATTTAGTCATTATGCCCTGCATTTATTTTGCTACCTTTGAGATGATTTTCTATTACGTGCATGTTGCCTAGTATTTTTCAGCGTTTTATGACTGACATTACTTATATATATGTAAGAACAATTGTGTTTATTTGTATCACTCATGCGATAAGTTTTGTATGTATTCTAGTTATCAGTTGTTCCTTGAAAAATTTTCTGGACTTTACCTTACTGCATCGTCCTGTTTATCATGCTTGCAAAATTTTGTGGACTTTGCCTTACTGCATCGTCCTGTTTATCATGCTTGTAAAACTTATTGTGAAATTCTTGGGAAGCGCCTGTGCACAACGCCATCTGTTCTGCCAGTGATCGGGACGTTGTCAGTCTCGCATTTTGTCCTGCTGTCCTTTTTCCGTCGAAAAAAACAACTTTCATTTTCACTTTATCTAGTTCTGTGGGAACGACCATTCTATATTTCGGAAACCAATGCACCCATTTTTCGTAGCAAGTACCTTCGAATTACAAAATTTTAGGACACTCATGCATCAAGCTAAAGTCTGTTAGCTCTCTAATCAAAAAACAATATCGGAATTCTGTAAAGCGCCAAAAGAGAATGAACCACGCAGCGCTCTATATTGTAGCATTAATTTATGAGCAGGACATTTGCAAAACGCTTATACACGATTTAACAATTTCACGTGTGTTTTAAACACATATATAAAATTTATCTTCCTAAGACACTCTACCAGGAGCAATTCCCTGAACTGCGTTGCACACTTATGTATTTGTAAACTTCGTGCTTTTATTTCCTTACTTATCAATTTGTGGCAGTTGTAACCAATCTGGGCTCCTAAATCAAAGTTATGCTTTCGCAGTAAGCTAGAACTTAACTTTCTCTTTCAAACGAAGGAAATTTTATGCGAGTACGTCAAGCGGTAGCTTCATGGAAAATGTTTTTTGCTTTTTACATATATTCCAATACGAAAGTCAGACTTGACCCAGAGTTCAAACTTCCTTTTAACAATAAATGTTTATTCTAGGTGAGAGACATATATAAGTCTTGATCATATGTTGGAAGTGTCTCGTAGTTCTAAAGAGCCATGAAAATAGCTTTTTCTGAACGGATGTTTCATAGTCCAGAGAGCATAGCAAGATAATTCGTAGCAAATGTGCCCACCTTTAACTAGAACAACTCACGAGACCAATAATATAGTAATGGAAGGTTTTCAGGTAGTAACCGTCTGAAATTCGCATTTATAATGTTCACACCAAATAACAAGGTTGTTATTTGTTGTAAAATGAGGTGTCTACGTTAACAACACATCACGTCAATTTTTGCACACTCAATTTTCAGGCATTCATTTCTGAACAAAATTTTGAAACATGCAAGGTGCGAAGCTGCGCTGCGAGAGCAGCACACCCTTGTGGCTCTGCAGCTGAGCGTGCAATGTTGAGGCCTCAGTTTGTCACGAATAGCGCGTTTTTAAGAATAATCGAAGTTCACTCCAGGTTTGACACCAGAGAAAACATTCGCCAGGGCGCACAGCTCGCGCGTGCCTCTAGCACGCGCCAACTGAGTGACGACGTGTGGCAGGTGCGCAAGCCGAAACCAGCAGCGTCCTGGCATTCCCTTTGGGACGGTGACAGATAGTTAACCTAACCTAGCCTCGTTGAGCTGAGAAGTTACGCTATAGATGCTTTTCACGCTAGCACCTCCTGCAGGTCTAATTAATCTTTTTTTTCTCTCTTAGAAAAGTTCTACACCTGCCTTGTGCTGTAACTTATGCCTGTAACAGATTCGCTCCTGTCAACCTCCTCCCTGATTTTTTTTCTTCACCAGTACTGTACACGTCACTTGCTTATCTCAACTGCTCCTCAGTCAATGCTTCTGTACGCGTTAACTGAAAGCTCGTCTAGAAGGTGTACGTTACCTACGGGTTTCGCTGGGTGAATACCTTCGCATTTCATTACGATGTGCTGCGCGGTCTTAAAACTTTCGCGGCCGCAGGCACATGCCTCATCTTGTTGAGAATCCGTTATCGTATTGTTCATAGGGAACCGGCTCCAGGCTCAAATAGCGAGGCACTGCCCTTTGTGTCCCATATCGATTGGCCGTAGTTATTTCTTTCTTCCCATTTTTGTAAATCTCCATGGTAGTTCTTCTTTCCACTCTTTGTATGGAACTCGCGTTCTCTATTTTTCTCTTTCTTTTTGGACCCGGGCGCCCTGTGCTCTCTTTATTAAAGTATTATTGAAAATGCTGCACTAAGTGGCCTACACTTTTAACTGCTGAAGCGTAAACTATGCGAAAGAGTCACCACAGGTTTGTAGAAGTGCCCGAGCTACAATAAAGGCACAACAGCCAAATATAGGGCGTTTCGCAAAGAATGGGCACGAATTAAAGATCATGTCAATCTCTCTTAACGAACATAAGTCTAAGGTGGCGTTTACACATATGAGAAACGTGAATACAGTGGCTGACATAAAAAAAGCAAGAATACATATTCACATAACCTTCTTTCGCAAAAAGTTCGTAAGAGAAAAGTCGAGCCAATGCTGATGCCAGAGATACCGTTAGCAAGGGCGGCCGGCTCATTTACTTACGAAACAGAAGATTCGTGAATTTTGCCCGAAGTATTCTTGGACAGATTAGAAAGCAATTCGATTTCTTTAGGCAGCGCTATCTCGACGGTCCGCCCACATTTTTCTTCGTTTAGTAAAGCCATATTTCTAGTTCCATTTATAGGCGCAAGCAATTTGGGTTTATGCATATTTGGGGCGGCGCATGTAGTTTTATTTTTGTTTTACTTGGCTAATTGAGCATTATTACGTCTGCTACATGCTCTGCTTTAAGTTGGTTACTTCCAAGGTTCCTTTTGACGTGATATTCCTTGTCCTGCGTGCGTTTAGTAAGCCTGAAATGACCTTACTTTGAAGAAAGTGGCCAGAAAGCATCATCCTGATACACACATTTTGCGAATGCCAAATTAATGATAATTATGCAAAGACGACCGGGTTTTGACAGCTGCTTGTTTCTGATTGAATGTCTTCGAAGGAGCAAAAAAAATAAAGCAAAAACAAATGTGTGCTAGCGAAGAATGTGAACAAGCCTGCTTGCCAATACCAATCAATACTATTTTTTCAAGGCGGTATACCAGAGAGACTACGCTGTAAGAACATTATTAAAACTAAAGTAAATGTCGCGTCTTGCTATGCAATATGCCACGAAAACGCAACCAAGTAAAAAATAATTGGAATAGTAGTACAAGCCTACATCCGGTATTTCCTTTTATCTGTGCAGATTTTCTTTTCGCTATACCTCGTTTTGTTTTTTTGTTTTTGTCCGACCCTGGACGTTACCACTGGCCGCCGAATCGGACCTCCGCCTAAGCTGCTTGTACACCCCCGCTGTTTAGACATACGGGAACTCCAGTAGCCTGCCTGCCTGGTGCTTCTCGCGTTGCTCCTAAAGCTGTGTCCACTCTTCGCGCCTCACGATGGAGTGAGTTTGAAGGGAAACGTCAGAAGGCTCAGAGGAGACCGCGAGGCATTGGCTGCTATGCGAGCGTAGCTTTCACCTACGCCTTTGTGTCGTGGGTCACACCAGGTCACACCTGACGTCGGCGTCGCGAGAAGCGAGCACGACTGACATCGAGTGCCAGGTCTGATCGGTTCTGTTGGTGTTCCTCTTCAGCACGCGCTGGCGGTTCTTCCTCTGTCGCGGGTCTTCAAGTTGTTTAAACTGACCGTTAGTGTGGTTGCCCTGTGCGGATGCGGCGCTGTCGTTCATCGGGACTGTGAGCAAATGTCGAGCTAAAGGTCATGTTACCGGCACGTGCACGCTTGTGTGCAAGCTGATTCCTTTTTAGTCCTCCTGTTGCATCTCCGCAAAATCCGCGGTCTTTATAAATGCTGACTGCCCCACGCTATCTTTCATAACGGTAAGTCAGTTGGACTTTCAGCAGTGCTGTTGTGCATCATAGTCATTTTAGGCATAATTCTACTTCAGGGCTTGTATACGCTCCTGGTACTGACCAGGCGGAGCGTCCAAGCAGCGATCATCAGCGCCTCTTGCGGCACCTTCCGTCAAAACTGACACTGGCGAGCCACGCTACACACGCTGCCCACGTGGATCTGCCAACGTGATCGCATGTTCAAGCTCGTTTTGAAGCGAACAAATGGCTCAAGTTTCGCAGTTTGGTTTCAGACCAATCTGGAAATTACACAGTTGGATACGCCCTGCCATTCGTCGTACAGGGGAAAAGCTCTACGCTGCCGGGCACGTTCACAGCGTGAAGGAACTCACTGGTGCGTCTGCGCTGGAGAAGTGTCACTGCCAGCAAGGGAAACACAACTGCAGCGTACCTCTGGCCTGAGTACACTCAACTACCTTATTATGCTTTCATCAAGCAGCTCAATTGAGTATGCAGGCATGGCTCAGCTTATTAAGCATTAGGCGCAGGTGTTTTTACCCAACCATTCGAGTTACCGTAGAGAAAACGTGTCCTTCCATGGTGCTGTTTTGACACGCTTGCAAAGCTTTACTAACCACGGATGATACGCCATATGTTTTAGAATTATTAGAAGGCTCTTTTAAACTAATCGCACGAAAATGTTATTAGACTGGTTCCTATGATCTGCCAAGTAAGCGCAGTACTATGTTTAAAACGGCCGAGGCACCGGCACGACCTTAGGCCGCTCCGGCCGCCAAGACTCGGGTGACCATATCCGGCAACCTGAACTCAAGCAAAGCCGCACAGCGTGAAGTGCTCAGCGACTCACACAAGCCAGAACACCTGCAGCCACCACGCAGTACGCTTCGTACAGAAAAATAAATAGCCCTAAAAGATATGGAGAATTTACAAAAGTATGTAAGTCGGCTGCCCGGCAAGACACTTTCTCAACCAAAAACTTCATTCTAGGGACTACAATACTACAAGTGCGATCCTCCAGGAAGGAAGCGTGAGCACAAAAGCATGACCGACCAGGAAATCTGTAGAGGCGGAGGGCAGGCAGTCCTGCGCGGCTGTTACACTGTATGAGGCAGCAGTACCACCGACCCCACGCTTTTTTTCCTGGGCTATTTTCGATGTTTTGCACACTTGCCATCGTAAAACAGTGGTATGAGAACGTTTACCTGCAGGACAGTGGCACACATGGTTCAGAAGTTTCGGATCACATGCGGTCATAACAACAACACGTGCGCCATTGGATTCGACACCGTCAAATAAAGTTGTAGCAGTGCTAGAGTCGCGCTTTCGACGCTACAGGCCGTCGAAGGGACACTCCACTGACAGGAGCGTATACCGAATCTATGGTGCTTGCGATGCAGTCTTTACGAGCATGTGTCATGGCATGAACGAATATTTTTCTCAAGGAAAAGCTGCTATTCGAATGGTGTAAGCTTCAGTACCACGTGCAAAACGTCCATGTAACGTGCATGAAGGACGTGGTAAATAGTTCTAGGTGCTCAAAATGAACGAGGAGTCTACCATTACGACGTGCCTCATAACCAGGCTATGGTTTTGCCAGCACCCCATAATTTTTATTGTTTTTACTTAGGTTCTATTTTAAATTGAATAGCTTTCTTTGGTATGTACTAATAATGGCCCGACGAGTCGTACAATTAGTCGCACCTGTGGACTATTGCGCTGCAAGTCGCGCGGCATATTTTTGCATTTTGTGGCCTTTGTGTCATTCTCAGAAAGCACGTTTATGTTGCACGTATTGTACAAAGGAAGGTGTATGTGGAATTTCGCAGGATGGTATACAACTTTTTTCATTGACGCCGTTGCTCTGAATAAAATATTTATTAAACTGAAATAATAACTAATAATAAAAGATTTAAGTGGGCGAAATAAAAAGAAAACAGGTCGCACTTGCTCCAACGACGCCAAGCAACAGTAGCTTAGTTGTGTCCAGCTACGCGGCCCTTGCACATTTCTAACCCTTGGCTGACGTTACGTAGGACACATGGTATAGCGAGAAATGATCTTCACTTCTTCACTTCACTTTATTTCCTTAAAGACCCTCATGTGAGGGTATTACATAAGGGGTGGGACACATATAGGTTAACAAAGTAAACAGAAAAATGTTGAACGAGTTATACAAACAAAAATGATTATTGTGATGCAAGCGCACGCGTAATTTGGTTAAGGAACATAGATGGGCATGTGATGGCAGCAAGTTCTTGGGGAAGGTCGTTCCAGTCGCAAGCAGTCCGGGGGAAGAATGACGAAGCAAAAGTTGATGTGTGTGCTCGTGGTCGAGACACCTGCTGCTGATGTCCGGTGCGAAGAGAGAAACGTGGTGGGGGAGGGCAGATGTAGGGTTCCTGTGATAGCTCGGAATAAAAGAATTTATGAAATAAGCTCAAACTAGAAATGTGGCGACGAAGTGCAAGAGTAGGTAGGTTGGACTGCGATTTCAGAGATGATATGCTGATATCAAAAGAGTACGAGGAATGAATGAATCTAGTTGCCCTGTTTTGAACTGATTCAAGTGAATTAGCAAGGTATACTTGTTTCGGGGACCAGATGGGCGATGCGTATTCTAATTTTGATCGAACTAATGATTTGTATGCGAGTTGCTTAACATGCAGGGGGGCAGAGTGGAGATGACGCTTTAGGAAGCCAAGCGTTTTGTTAGCAGATGAAATAATATTCGCGATATGGCTATTCCACGTAAGATCATGGCTAAGATGAAAACCGAGATATTTATATGATTGGACAGGGTCGATAGGAACGTTAGAGATAGTGTAGGGAAACAGGAGAGGATTACTGTGACGGTGGAAAGATATATATTTGCATTTGTTTATATTAAGTGTCATTAGCCAGTCGTTGCATCAGTTTTCTACCAGATTTAGGTTATTTTGTAGGGATTGTTGGTTAAAGGTGTCAGTAACTGTTTTGTAAATAACGCAATCGTCGGCAAACATCCGAATATGGCAATCTAATTTCTGAGGTAGGTCGTTAATATAAATTAAAAATCTGGGCCATCGTGCCCGCTAAACTTCACTATTAAAACGCCAGCACATTGGCAGCATGTTACCTTTACTAGCCAAAGTATTTAAAAAAAAAGAAACAGCTCCATTTCTCTTCGGGAACACGGGTGATGCGCAAAGGTATGGGCGCTACCGCACATGAAGCTATCGGCACGCGGTGCCCCTAGATGTCTGGACTGTAAGCATGGCAGTGACCCCGCAGGGGAAGACGGCCCCTTTCCTCCCCGCTTTCCTCCCTTGGGCGCGCGAGATGGAGCCGCCATCGTCGGCTCACCATCGCACGCTTTCACTCGCACGTACCGCATACGGCGCGCGGGGGCTGTCAAGAGACGAATTCGGTACATCTGCACTGCACACAGAACCATCCGGCGCTCGCTTCCTGCGAAGCTGCAAACTTCACCGATTACACTGGCGGGCCGCTTGCGCTTGCGAATAACAACAAACAATAGGACTAGACGCTCGTTACACTATTTCACAAAAGCCCGAAACGACATGAATTTATCAGTTTCATGTAAGACAGAGAAGCGAGAACCAAGGAACCCAACCTTGATCCCCGAATAAGCAATAATATAAAGGGCTCCAAATGGCACCATACTCGTGACATCCGATCACATGTAATAAACCCCGGTGAGATCATGAATATGCTGCTGTGGCGAGCACGCGTATCAAGGGCGACATGCCCAATCCGCATCGACCCTGAAAATCGTCCAAGTCTATGTCGTAGACCATGAGCGGCGCCATGCCCATGCCGTCCATGTACGCCTTCCTTATTCGGCTCCGCAGAGCAGCCGGGTCCGAGAATGTGGCCACCTGGTGGACGCACCCGTGCGTGCAAGGAAGAAATTAGCAAAAGTCATCAGTGTGAATGGCATGCGTATGTTCAGTGTAGCTCATCTGCAATACTATGTAAGAAATTACACGTGAAATTCACTAGGATTCCGGCTTTGCTTTTTGGTAAAACACCTTAAAAAGTTTAGAGCCTAACACACGAGTATGGAGAAAAAGAAACCAGAGAAGCGCCGATCTTGAGCTGTTGCGATAAATAAAAGTAGGGCTCATGTAGAGTATATAAACTTAAGACTACCTCATGTCGTCATAAATACCTTGGTTAGAGGAATTAGCACTGGTACCGATACACACACGAGAAAATGTACAACTCATTCATATGCTGTCTTACTTTGGAATCTCTTACATAATATTGAAAGTTACAGTAAGGACAGGGCAGACGAAGGGTCACTTAAATTCTAAAACACAACTTTGGAAACATTGCTAATATATGGGTTAATTATTGGGGGATTATTTGAGCAGCGACACCACATAGATTATTGCAGATAGGGGCCAAGTATCAGGTCCCCACTTGAGAAATGGTCGCTTATTCAGTCATTTAGTAAAAATGTATCCCTTTCATGTGTCCTATGCGGAATCCGCACTACAGCTCATTCATTCATTCATTCATTCATTCATTCATTCATTCATTCATTCATTCATTCATTCATTCATTCATTCATTCATTGGTTCATTCATTCATTTACTAATGTATTTCTTAATAGGTTGATAGCCCTAAGTGGATCATACACCCGATGGCCTTGAAAAAAAGAGTACGTCGTTTAATTCATTGGTACAAAAATGTCACCATCAGCCACGACTCATAACCCCCTAAGCAAGCAAAAAATACCATGGCCCATCCCTCTAGCGATGCAGAGGCTACAAACACTCAGCAAATTGAAGTGTACACTGCATACATTCATTGGAATGGCGCATATAAAGTGCAGAATTGCGGCCTCTAGTTGAGTGGCACAAAAAAGACCACTTTGCGTTCAATGGCTCATACCCCCGTAAGACTCGGCGACAAGCGCTCAGCAAATCGATGCGAACAGTACATGCGATCATCGAAATCACCCATTCAACGCAATTAAGAATATGTTTCAATCGTCTGCTGAGAGGATGCAAAGTAAAGTCGAAGAGCAACGTCGTTAGCGCAGCTCTCACTCTGCTATACGAGCGCGTGAAGCCGCGTCTAAGCGTCTAAAACGAGCCGACAAAGCCTAACAGTGAAAGCAGCAACAAGACGATGCGATACGGCGCATTACCGAGTGTGCAGCAGTCTTTCGCCATTAGAGCGGACGACCCATTTCATTTTTTTTCATGGCTGTGGGGGTACGAACCACTCAAGGCTTTCGCCTTAAAAATATGTGTGTTGTCTTACACGTATAGATGACGCCATTGACTGTTTACATTTTCCCTCGTACTTCTCGTCTGTCAACCGGCGATCAGGCTACTGGCAGCCACCGTAGCGCCCGGCAGACAAGGATAAGACTGCCTTCATAATGCCAGTTGGAGTCTTCATGTTTACCGTAATGCCTTTCTCTTTGTGTAATGTTCCAGCGACCATCGACAGATTCAGGGACCCGATCCTGCAAGGACTCGAGTGATACCACTGCTTAAAGGCTGCAATAGGAAAGTTATTAACAACTAACGCGTGCAATCTCGATTTTGCCTGTATTATCTAAAGGAATTGAAAAAATTATGTATATTAGAATCTCCTCGTATCTTACTGGCCACAAATCACTGCATGAGTTCTAACACGGTTTCAAGAAATGCAGGTCTACTCAAACAGCACTTTTGGCTTCGAATGAAATAATTGTACGGGCCTTCAGTAGCGGACTGTCTGTTTTAGGTATATATAGTATTACGATATTATCGAGTGATGCTCAAGAGACGGGCCGCCGTGACAACGACGATGAAGTTGTTTGCTGCCCTTAGCCCGAGCGAGGGTTGGCCTGGCTGTCTGGCTTCAGTGTATAGACTGTAAAGAGCCTCTTTCGTCTGTGTCTTTTCACACGTAACATTCTGGTGGAGGTTAGCGATCCCCGTCCTCGCCATGGATATGGGTCGGCATATATGGGTCGGATAGTGGTCGGCACATCGAGCTTCTCACCATGCCTCCTGGGGATGAGCCCGCCTCTGCAACGGCTTCGGCTTGTCCGACTGCTCCACTCATCACGAACGCCCCACATCGCGATCCTGATATGTTCTGTGGCATGGAGAGACAGGACGTTGACGAATGCATCAAGCTGCATGCACATTCCAGTGCTAATAACAGGTGGGACCCAACGATTATGCTCGCCAATGTCATTTTTTATCCCGCGGCACCCCACGCACGTGTGGCACCAAACGCATGAAGACGAGAAAACCAGTTGGGACTGTTTCAAAGAAAAGGTACGGGAACTGTCCGGCGACCCCTTTCGGCGCAAAGTTGCCACGAGAAAGGCTCTTGCGTCTCGTGTTCAGTAATCTACAGAGCCGTACGTTTCATACATCCTCGAAGTTTTGGCTGTATGCCGCAAAGCTGACGATGACATGTCCCAAGCCAATAAAGTGGCACATGTGCTAAAAGGCGTCGCCGACGACGCGTTCAATTTGCTTGTTTTCAGCAGCGTCTCGACTATCGACGCAATGATAAAAGAATGCCGTCACCTTGAACAAGCTAAGAGCCGCCGTATCACACACCACATCTCGCGGCTACCCAACACTGCTGCTACATAGACATGTGAGGGTCGACCGTGTCAGACCACCACCTATGACGACGTCACCCGTATTGTTGGCCGCGAACTCGAAGCCGCCTCTTCGCCAGCTTTCTCCGCGACGCCTCTCCATCCGCCAGCAACCACTATTGCGACGATTCAGGCCGTCGTCAGACAAAAATTTGAGAACATGTGTCTGAACTCTATGTGTTCCACGTCTCAGTCCAGCGCTTCCCGGTTCTCTAGCAGCCCTCCTCGTCCCCGACAGTCCTTTTCTGCCGTATCTCGCCGCTGCCCGTCCGAATGGCGTACCCCGGATGACAGACCCATCTACTTCCACTGCTGTCGCATCGGCCACGTCGCTCGGCGCGGCCGCAACCGATGGCCACCACATCCTCGGACATACGCCGCCGCTTATTCCCGCACCTTTCGACCTTCTGTTCCCTATACCACCCGCGATGAATGTACTGCCGTTTATGCTCCTGCTCCGAACTTATGCTACAGCCGTTCGCTCTCACCTCGACGCCATCAGTCTCGTTCACCACAACCCTGTCGCTTCTCTTCGCCGCCTATCGCCTCCTGGACCCAGCTGGAAAACTAGGCACTGCAGCTTCTGGAGGTGAAGCGGCGTTGCCGACCGTGCCCTCAAATCCTCTGCTCACGTTACCTACTACCCAACACGTTCTTGACGTTGACGGCTATCCTGTCACGGCACTCATCGGTACAGGAGCACACCTTTCTATTGTGAGTGCTGCTTTCCGACTACGACTGAACAAGCTCCTCACCCCAGCTTCTCCACGCGTCTTCCGCGTTGTGAATGGCGGTACTGTGCCTATCATCGGCATATGTACGGCTCGTGTCAGCATCGCCGGCCACCACACTCCTGTCCTCTTCACCGTAATTGCTGATTGCCCCCACGACCTCGTTCTCGGCCTCGATTTTCTCTCCGCGCATTCTTCTCCTATTGACTGCTCTTCCAGTACCCTTCGCCTTGAGTTGCCGATTCTCGCAGAACGTTTTGACGCACCCCACTGCCGCTTACGCTCCTCCGGCTTTCTTCGCCTGCCGCCAAAGTCTATAGCCTATATTGATCTGTTGTCTTTCCCACCAGTTCCTAATGGCGAGTACCTCGTCACTCCTCTGCCCGACATTTCACTGCAGTATGACGTTACCGTGCCTCACACTATACTTACTACTGTTGCGAACCGCATTCGCGTACCTGTCTAACTTTGGATTGGCAAAGCAAATTCTAGCGCTAGGTATTTGCCTTGCCACCGTTGATTGTCTCGGCGACCGTCACGTGGCAGCGTTATCGCCCGATGGTTCTCTCAAGCTTAGCAGGCCCCTCGCGCCAGCTTCAGGCGCCAATCCCAAAATTCAGAAACTGGTTGCGACGGACCTGTCCTCTGCACAGGCTGAAGACCACTGCCAAGTATTATCGTCCTACCGAGATATTTTCGACTTTGGCGGTCTCCGTTTAGCCAGACGCTCGCAGTCAAGCATCGGATTCTTACTGGCGATGCTGCGCCTATTCACCGACAACCATATCGAGTTTCTGCGTCGGAACGCCGAGTAAGCAAATCAAAATGAAGCGAAAAATATGCTAAATAACAACATCATTGAGCCTTCTGCGAGTCCCTGGGCGTCACCTGTGGTGTTGATTAAGCAGAAGCACGGCACGTGGCGCTTCTCCGTAGACTACCGTCATCTGAACGACATCACTAAAAAGGAAGTCTACCCGCTCTCACGTATAGACGACGCCCTCGACTGCTTGCACGGTTCCAGCTATATCTCTTCTATTTATCTTCGTTCTTGATACTGGGAGATTGCTGTTGGTGATATGCACAGAGAAAAAAGCGCGTTAATCCGCCTGATGGCCTATACCAATTTAAAGTAATGCCGTTTGGATTATGCAACGCCCCTGCCACCTTTTAGCGTATGATGGACGCCTTGCTTCAAGGTTTTGAATGGTCAGCATGCCTTTGCTACCTCGACGAGGTCATCGTCTTCTCGCCAACGTTCGACGCCCACCTTGAGCGTCCAACAACTATCCCTGATATATTTCTAAAGGAGAAGCTGCAACTTAACTCATCCAAATGTCATTTCGGCGACCCCCAAATTACTCTTCCGGGCTATCTCGTTGACGCTTCCGGAGTACAGCCTGATCCCCACAAAACTCGCGCTGTCCGAGAGTTTGCGGTTCCGAAGACAGCCACAGATGTTCGAAATGTTGTAGGGCTGTGTTCATACTTGCGATGTTTTTTCCCGAATTTTCGGCAATTGCTAGACGCCTCACTAATCTTTTGATGAAAGGCGTATAATTTTTGTGGGGCACTGCAGAAGCCGCCGCCTCTTCTCGTCACTCTCATAACATCATCATGAATTCTTGCACACTTCGACTCTCATGCCCCTACAGAATTGCGTACAGATTCCAGCGGTCATAGCGTAAGTGCGGTCTTAGCCCAGCGTCAGCGTGGCCAGGATTGCGTTATTGCTTATGTGAGCCGCCTCCTAGCACCATCGGAGCGCAACTATTCCATTACGGAACGAGACTGCCTTGCTGTTGTCTGGGCAGTTGCAAAGTTCTGTCCTTACCTTTGCGGTCGCCCTTTTACCGTAGTCGCTGACCATCATGCTCTCTGCTGGCTCTCATCACTAAAAGACCCTTCATGCCGGCTTGGTCGATGGGCTTTCATGCTACAAGAATTTTCCTATTCCGTGGTGTATAAGTCTGGCTGCCTGCACCAAGACGCTTACAGCTTGTCGCTTTTCTCTGATGACAAATCTGACTCCTCCAAAATTGCCAGTGCTTCTTGCGTATTCTCAGTATCACAGCTGCTTCATCTCGCCTACGAGCACCATCGTGACGCCTACATCAGAGCTCTCATCGACTGTTTTGAACACTCTCCGGCCGATGCTGCTCGACGCTTCTTCATACTTCGCGACGGTATCCTGTACCGCCTCTACCTTCATCTGGACGGCTCTGAGTTTCTACTTGTCATACCTAAACTCCTCCGCTCCACCGTTCTAGAAGAGCTTCATGACGCACCAACGACAGGACACCTCGGCGTGTCTCGAACCTATGACCGTGTACGTCGCCGTTTTTCTGGCTGGGCCTTGCCCGTTACGTACGACGTTACGTCGCCGTTTGTGAACTTTGGCAACGACGCAAGAAGCCTTTCCAGCTTCCTGTTGGTTAACTGCAGCCGCTCGACATCCCTGCTGAGCCCTTCCATCGTGTCGCCTTGGACCTTCTCGGCCCCTTTCCGGAATCTACATCAGGAAACAAGTGGGTTGCAGTCGGGGCGGACTACTGACACGCCATGTCGTAACCCGCGCTTTTCCGGCCAGTTGCGCAACTGACGTTGCGGACTTCCTCGTGCATGATATAATTTTGGTGCGTCGTGCTCCACGTCAATTGCTCACAGACCATGGCCGTACGTTTTTGGCCAAAGTCATTTACGACATCATGCGCGCCTGCTCCATACAGAAAATATTAATCACTTCCTACCACACCCACACGAACGGCCTCACTGGGCGTTTGAACCGCACCCTTACAGACATGTTATCTAAGTACGTTTCCGAAGACCACCATGACTGGGACCTCGCTCTACCTTACATTAGAATAGAATACAATTTATTGATACGAAAGAAGAGAGGTCGACCTGAGCTAGTGCGCTCTAGTCTGCTACTCTGCACTGGGGAAGAGGGAAGGGGAGTGAAATAACCGGGATGATTATGTACATGAGACAATTGTCTTGCTAGAGCCGCTCGTCGAGCTTGGTGCCCTGCAGAAACTTCAACAATACTTTCGTCGCACGCATTGAAAGTGCAGTATCAGGCCATGGGCCGTGGATAGCTTCCTCCGACAGTGGTTGCCTACCAACGCTGGCTAGGAAACATTCTAACGTCCTTCACTCCAGCTTATGTGCTGGGCAGTCACACAGTATGTGTTACAGTGTTTCCGGCATCTGGCAGTGTTCACAATCAGGGCTGTTCGATTAGCCGACGAGGTGCGCGTATCGACTGGTGAAAGCCATACCGAGCCGAATCCTGTGTAGCAATGATGTTTTGCTCCGTGTAAGCTTCAGGGGCATACAGAATTTACCGCCTGGGTCAATCATACGTAGACGTCTGTGACTGTTGGCTCTCTGGGCTCTGTAAGCCTTTGTAAGGTCCTGCATGAGGGCACCTTACATTAACATTACGTAGAACTCTTCCCGTTTCGCAACTGCTGGATTTTCCCCGTTTTACTTCAGGTATGGCCGAGAACCGACGCTACCACTGGATACTGTGCTTCCGTCCGCCACAGCTTCAACTATGCCCGCAATGCAATCGCCCATGCTGACCATGCTCGCCTACTTGCTCGCGCTCGTCTACAAGTGTCTCAAGGCGAACAGAAGCAACGCTACTACCTCAGTCACCGTGACGTCCATTTTGTGCCCGGCACCCTCGTGTTGCTTTGGTCACCATCGCGTAAAGTTGGCCTTTGTGAAAAACTGCTTTGCCGTTAAACAGGGCCATATCGCGTTCTCCGGCAAGTGACCAACGTCACCTATGAAATCGCTCTAGCCACGGCCACTACGTCCTCCGCTGTGACAGCCAGTGACATTGGCCACGTCCCCCGACTCAAGCCCTACAAGTCTCCACGCGCCTCGGATCTTTAACAGCACCGTGAAGTCGCTTTTGCCACCGGGGGGGGGGGGGGGGTAGTATTACGATATTATCGACCGATGCTCAAGAGACCAGCAGCCGCGAGAACGACGATGAAGGTAGTCGCTGCCCTTATAGCGAGCGAGGGTCGGCCTGGCTCTCTGGCTCCAGTGGCATTGCATGACACTGGCAGCAGTAGCATTGCATGAGCCACATCTTTAAACATTCATCGTTTACGCAGATACCCTGACCGGACACTTTTCACCCACCCCCCTCTGTCTCAAACGGCAATCTTCGAAGTGACAGATCGTAGTTCTGCCCTCCCGGACGAATCATGGCCACGTGGTGAAGCTGCGACTGCGTGGATTCATCGTGGCCTGCTGACATCATCAACAAGACTACCACTGGAGGTCGCTGCCCGGAGCACCTTCCCTTTAATTAAGCACGCACCGACGCCCACCCTTCACTGGCAGCAGTGGCATTGCATGAGCCACATCTTTAAACATTCATCGTTTACGCAGATACCCTGACCGGACACTTTTCACCCACCCCCCTCTGTCTCAAACGGCAATCTTCGAAGTGACAGATCGTAGTTCTGCCCTCCCGGACGAATCATGGCCACGTGGTGAAGCTGCGACTGCGTGGATTCATCGTGGCCTGCTGACATCATCAACAAGACTACCACTGGAGGTCGCTGCCCGGAGCACCTTCCCTTTAATTAAGCACGCACCGACGCCCACCCTTCACTGGCAGCAGTGGCATTGCATGAGCCACATCTTTAAACATTCATCGTTTACGCAGGTATTCATCGCAACTTTTATTTTCTTTTTCTTTCCTTTTCCATACCACTGCCACTGCTGCCACCAACTGTGTTTTCCTCCTGCTAGTGTTGAGTTTGTATTTTATTTTTATACCATGCCAACTAATGCTGAACTCTCAAAAAAAATCGAGGATCTAGAGGCTAAAATTAACAGTTTAGCGAAAGACACCTCTGATAAGGTGTTCGGCAGATTTTTGCTAAAGATGAAAGATTCCGGCATTGATGTTGCGGAGTTAAAGAAGGAAGTTGAATCCCTTCAATCAAGTACTCAACACTTGAATCAACTTGTCGAGGACTTACGTGGCCAAAATACCTCATTGATAAACGAGAATAAAGAATTAAAATCTCAAAACACTTCACTAACTCGCAAGGTAGAAGAACTTGAGCAATATTCACGCCTCAACAACGTTGAGATCAAGGGCGTTCCCTGTAGCCAAGGAGAGGACTGCCTCGCAATCATGGAAATGCTAGGGGAGAAGGCTGGATGTTCCATATCACCTCATGATCTCGACATTGTTCATCGCGTGCCCACACGGTCTACTGACAAAAAAAAACATCATTGCTCGTTTCTGCTCTCGAACTAAAAAATCTGACTTCATCAGTAAAGCTCGTAAGGCCAAGCTTTGTGTCAGTGACCTAGGCTTCTCCAGTATTTCTAACGCACCTATCTTCGTAAATGATCATCTGACCCCATGTAACAAGGCCTTGTTTTCCAAAGCCCTAACACTGAAGAAAGAAAAGAAATGGATGTTTCTGTGGACTGATAACTGTCAAATCAAGGCTAGAAAGACTACTAGCAGCAGAGTTCTGCGCATCCGTGATCATTCCGACTTGACTAGAATAGATTAATACCATAGCAACTAGTGTTCATTGTCTCACCGCTTATCATGGCCTCTTTCCTGGAACCTAATCAAGTTAACTCTTTCATAAGTGGATTTCATTCAGTCATTCATTTCAATGCTCGAAGCCTTCGCAAACACTTTGAGGAGATTGATCATTTCCTTTTTTCATCTTCTAGCTCATTCTCATTAATAGCCTTGACTGAAACTTGGTTGTCAGACGATGACAAAAAACTTCATTGCTTCCCTAACTACAATTCAGAATATTGTAACAGATTAACTAGCAGTCATGGTGGTGCGGCAATATATATCTCTCATGATCTTACTTATCGCAGACGACATGACCTACATTTACCTATCACTATTTGCGAATCTGTCTGGATTGAAATAGTTAATTGTTCTCCCTCTAATGATAACAGAGATTTCATATTTGGATGCATTTATCGTTCGCCTTCATCATCAGTCGACGACTTTTTATAATCTTGATCATACTTTACATACCCTTTCACTAGAAAATAAAAATGTAATTATAATGGGTGATATCAACATTAACCTACTCAATGACACATCACCAACAGTTATTTCTTACACCAGTCTACTAAAAATCTAGGGATATGAATGCTTAATTGATGTTCCTACACGACAGGTTCCTAGTGGCACAGGAACGCTAATTGATCATGTCCTATCTAACTTAATAACTTCACCAGAAGCAAAAGTTCTGGATATGGACATAACAGATCACTACCCATTGCTTCTACGTTTTAAACATAACTCGAGTCCTCGCCCTCTTCCACACTTCAAATACGTTCTGGACAAAGAGAGCTTCATAACTGCCATTACTAATATAGACTGGTCTGAAATAAAAACTGATAATGATCCTCAAAAAGCATTTTCTAAATTTCTTACTGTAATTATATCACTTATTCATAAATTCACTTGTAAAAGGAAATGTAAAAAACCATTGCGTTCTCTCACAACCCATGGATGTCTAAAAAGTTATTAGCAGCTTTGCGTAAACGCGATAACCTGTACAAAAAAAACTAAAAACCAGCCTTTTAATACCAAATTAATTGAACGATATAAAAGGTTACGTAACTCTATAAACAACCAGTTAAAAGTGGCAAAATGATTATATCTTGAACAAAAAATCTTGCAAGCCGGCAATAACAGCAAATTGAAATGGAACATCGTCAACTCCTTTCTAAACAGAAATTCTAAACCAGAACAGCTATCAAAAATTATATACAATAACTCAGAGTATAACTCCCCTAACGAAATAGCTAACGCCTTCAGCTCCTACTTTTTTGATAATGACACACCCTCTCCTTCACAAGTCACTCAACTTAATCGACTCCCTCACACATTTTTTCTTTTTCCCACAACGCCAGAAGAAATATATAACGTTATATGTCACCTAAAACCCACCAGTGCTGGAATAGATGAAGTTCTACCTGCTACCATTAAAATGATTGGCCACCTAATTTCTGATATCATGTCTCATATTACTAATTCGATATTCAAGACTGGTGTGTTTCCTAACGAGCTTAAACGCGGTAAAGTCATTCCAGTTCTAAAAAAAGGTGACAGTACATTAATACATAACTACCGCCCTATATGTATTTTACCCTTTTTCAGCAAAGTTCTGGAGAAAGTAATCGCAATGCGTCTAACCAAATATCTCACTAAATTTAACATTCTCTCCTCATGCCAATTTGGCTTTCGTAATGGATATTCCACAGATTTGGCACTCATACATCTAACTGACCAATTAAAAAAAATAATTGACGATGGTCTATTTGCAGGCTCAGTTTTCATTGATCTAACAAAGGCATTCGACTGCTTAAACCACATTATCCTTTTTACTAAACTTGAGGCTATCGGTGTTCGTGGTCCTGCGCTCTCATTATTAAAAAGTTACTTATCAAATAGGGTTCAAATAGTGTCTGTATCTAACGTCTACTCCAGAGAACAAACCACTAACATTGGCGTCCCTCAAGGATCTATCTTAGGACCACTACTGTTTTTGATTTATATCAATGACCTACCTAACTGTTTGTCCTCTATTAAGTGCATTCTGTACGCTGATGATACTACCATATTTTCCTCTGATAAACACATGTCACTTCTTATTAACAAGCTAAATACTGATCTACAAAATGTTTTAAGTTGGTGTAATGCCAACCTATTATACATTAATGCCACTAAGACTAAATTTGTTGTATTTTCCTCACATCAACAACATTCTGCATTCTCCCCTTCTTTAACTTTCGGCTCACACTCTATCTCTCCCAGTCCATGCTCATCTTTTCTTGGGATTTCTCTTGACTGCAGCTTGAAATATAAAGATCACATTTCTCACATCAAAAAGAAAATAGCATACGGTATTCGCGTTATAATTAAAACTCGTCCCTACTTTACACATAATACATTAATCTCGCTATACTACTCATTCATTCACTCTCATATTAACTACGGCATACTATGCTGGGGTAACACTTATAACACTCACTTGGCATCCCTCCAGGTAATCCAGAACCAATCCATAAGAATAATTACAAGCAGTTCACGCTTTGCTAATGGAAAATCCTTACTACATGAAAACAACATCCTAACCATTTCAGAACTGACCAAATATAATCTAGGAATTTTATTCTACAAATATATGACGAAGGAATTACCATCAATCTGCTTCTCACCTTGTGACCTAATAGCTCATAGTCACACTAGATTTGCACTCAATAATAATTTTCTTCTACCTAAAGTGCGAACTAACTATGGTAAACAGACTGCGGAATTTTCCGCAATATCGCTTTGGAACACATTACCCCCTATCATCAAAAATGCAAAAACTTTATACCAATTTAAAAAAGAACTAAAATCATTCATAATAAATACTTACTGAAACTCTCCTCATTTTTTTTATTCCGTTTTTTTTATATTGTCCTGCTGTTAACAAGTGTTCTTATTACTCATATGCTATAAACATGTTTCGATATTACTCTTAGTTCTCATCTATACTACTGTTGCTTTAAACTTAGTATAACATCATAAGTGTCTTTAGCAGGAGGTCCCGATACAGTCTTTGACTTTGGGACCTCCTTATGTATACTACACACATGCAATTATCTGTGTTTTTACTAATAAATAAATAAATTGTGAAATTGTGAAATTGTAAATAGACTGTAAATAGCCTCATTCATGCAGCTGTGGCGCAGAGGTAGAGCATCCGCTTCGCGTGCAAGAGGACCGTGGTTCGAATCCCGGTGGCACCCAATTTTTCACCGGATTAAGAAACTGATCCGTGTGTTGATATAATTGCATAAACAGGCCTGGAGAGCGGCCTGGTCCCGGTGACCACAACCAGTAACGCACTCCCTCACAGGAGCAGGATTGGCCCCCCTGGTGCAGTACTTGGAAACCACCTCTTATATGTATACAACAATCAGACCCTGGCCCTCAGTCCCCAGCAGGTGCGAGGCAACTGACCACGGCGGCGGTCAGACCTGTGACGCAGCAGAAAGTGCTAAGAATCCCTGGATCGGGACAGGCCGCCATTGGAATCTGAACGTGGCAACGTTTAGTGCTAGGACATTATCTAGTAAGACCCGTCTAGCAGTGCTATTGGAGGAATTAAAACGCAGCAAATGGGATACAAGAGAGCCCAGTGAAGTTAGGAGGACAAATGAAGCGCATACAGTGCTAGAAAGCGGGCACTTCCTGTGCTACCGGGGCTTAGCGCAGGGACGAGAACTAAGAGTTGAATTCCTGAATAATAAGAATATTGCTGGTAACAAAGAGGAATTCTATAGTATTAACGAGAGGGTGGCAGGTCTTGTAGTGAAACTTAATGACAGGTACAAATTGAAGGTCGTGCAGGTCTACACCCCTATATTCAGTCATGATGACCAGGAAGTCCAAAACTTCTATGTAGACGTGGAATCGGCAACGGGTGAGGTGAAAACAAAATACACTATACTAGTGGGCAACTACAATGCCAAGGTGGGCAAGAAGCAGGCTGGAGACAAGTCAGTGGGGGAATATGGCATAGGCCGTAGGAATAGCAGGGCAGAGCTATTAGTAGACTTTTCAGAACAGAAGAATATGCAGATAATGAATAGCTTCTTCCCCAAGTGGGATAGCCGAAAGTGGACGTAGAGGAGCCCGAATGACGAGACTAGAAATGAAATAGACTTTATACTCTGCGCTAACCATGGCATCATACAAGATGTGTATGTGCTCGGCAAGGTGCGCTGCAGTGACCATAGCATGGTAAGAACTAGAATTAGCCTAGACTTAAGGAGGAAACGGAAGAAACTGGTACATAAGAAGCCTATGAATGAGTTAGCGGTAAGAGGGAAAATCGAGGAATTCCAGATCAAGCTACAGAACAGGTATTCCGCTTTAACTCAGGAAGATGACCTTAGTGTTGAAAAAATGAACGATAATCCTATGGGCATCATTAAGGAGTGTGCAATAGAAGTCGGTGGTAACTCCGTTAGACAAGATACCAGTAAAATATCTCAGGGGACAAAATATCTGATCAAGAAACGCCAATATATGAAAGCCTCTAACCCTACAGCTAGCATAGAACTGGCAGAACTTTCGAAGTTAATCAACAAGCGTAAGACAGCTAACATAAGGAAGTATAATATGGATAGTGTTGAACGTGTTCTAAGGAACGGAGGAAGCCTAAAAGCAGTGAAGAAGGTACTGATTGGCGATAATCATATGTATGCGTTAAGAGACAAAGCCGGCAATATCATTGCTAAAATGGATGAGATAGTTCAAGTAGCGGAGGAGTTCTATAGATATTTATACAGTACCAGCGACACCCAGGAGGGTAGTGGAAGAAAGAATAGTCTAGAGGAATTTGAAATCCGACAAGTAACGCCGGAAGAAGTAAAGAAAGCATTGGCAGCTATACAAAGGGGTAAGGCAGCTGGAGAGGATCAGGTAACATCAGATTTGTTGAAGGATGGTGGGCAGATTGATCTAGAAAAACTGGCCACCCTGTATACGCTATGCCTCATGACTTCGAACACACCGGAATCTTAGAAAAACGCTAACATAATCCTAATCCATAAGAAAGGGGACTCCAAAAACTTGAAAAATTTTAGACCGATCACCTTACTGTCCATTGCCTACAAAGTATTTACTAAGGTAATCGCAAATAGAATCAGGAACACCTTAGACTTCCGTCAACCAACGGACAGGCAGTATTCCGTAAAGGCTACTCAACAGCAGACCATATACACACTAATAATCAGGTGATAGAGAAATGTGTGGAATATAACCAACCCTTATATATAGTTTAACATTGATTACGAGAATGCATTTGATTCTGTCGAAACCTCAGCAATCATGGAGACATTACGGTGTCAGGGTGTAGACGAGCCGTACGGAAAAATACTTAAAGATATCTATAGCGGCTCCACAGCCACCTAGTCCTCCATAAAGAAAGCAACAAAATTCCTATGAAGAAAGGCGTCAGGCAGGGATATACGATCTCTCCAATGCTGTTCACAGCATGCTTACAGGAGGTATTCAGAGACTTGGACTGGGAAGAATTGGGGATAAGGGTTAATGGGAAATATCTTAGTAATTTGCGATTCGCCGGTGGTAAGTGCCTTTCTTACTAACTCAGGGGACCAAGTGCAATGCATCTCCCTGACATGGAGAGGCAAAGCAGAAGGTTTGGTCTAAAAATTAATCTGCAGAAAACTAAAGCAATGTTTAACAGCCTCGGAAGAGTACAACAGTTTGCGAAGGGTAGCGAGGCACGTGAAGTGGTAAGGGAATACATCTACTTGGGGCAGGTAGTGACCGCAGATCCGGATCATGAGACGGAAATAACCAGAAGAATAAGAATGGCTTGGGATGCCTCTGGCAGGCATTCTCAGATCATGAACAGCAGGTAGCCATTATCCCTGAAGAGAAAATTGTAAAACAGCTGTGTCTTACCAGTACTCACGTACGGGGCAGAAACCTGGAGGCTTACGCAAAGGGTTCTACTTAAATTGAGGACGACCAACGATCTATGGAAAGAAGAATGATGGGTCTATCGTTAAGGGATAAGAAAAGAGCCGATTGGGTGAGGGAACAAACACAAGATAATGACATCTTTGTGGAAATAAAGAAAGAGAAATAGGCATGTGCAGGACATGTAATGAGGAGGGAAGATAACCGATGGTCATTAAGGGTTACGGACTTGATTCAGATGGAAGGGAAGCGTAGCAAGCGGCGGCAGAAAGTTATGTGGGTGGATGAGATGAAGAGTTTGCCGGGACAACATGGCGACAATTAGTACATGACCGGTGTAGTTGGAGAACTATGGGAGAGGCGGTGGCGGCGGTGGTGGCTGCTGCTGCTTGCTTTGCTTTGCTTTGCTTTTCTATGCTTGCTTTGCTTGCTTTGCTTGCTTGCTCGCTTGCTCGCTTGCTTGCTTGCTGCTGCTGCTGCTGGTTCTTCTTCTTTTTCTTCTTCTTTGGCTCTTCACACACGTAACAATATAGACTTCTCGAAGGCTTTCGACGCGATAAGTCATTCCATTCTCCTTTCTAAGCTTAAACAATATGGAATACGTGGAATAGCAAAGGATCTACTGAAATCGTACCTTGCCGAAAGAACTCAATACATCGATCTAAGCATTAACAGATCATCCTTACAGCCAATACTTCCTGCAGTACCTTAATGCCACTCCTTTTCGCAGTTACAATACATACAATACATACATAACTGACCTTGCAAACCTATGTGCAAATCAAGGTATACACCACACGAGAAACAAAGAATTGTGGTTCATACCAACTCCGCGAGCTAACCATTATAAAGAATCTTTATCCTATACCGTCCTGCATTTATTAAATAAGTTGCATCAATAATCAGTTCAACCATTATGTTACTGAAACAAAGAGATCATACTTTACCTATCGACAATGTCAATATGATCAGTATCAGGCATAATATCTAATATTTATGCGATGTCATAAACTATACCGTAGTTGAATTTATATTATCATTCCAGTTCTGTTAGGGCACATTTTTAATTTTTTGCTGTTTCCTGGCATGTGTTTATGCTTGCATTTTATTTTTATTCCAAAAACAAATATAAGTTCGTTGGTATGTACAATGTGATCAGTTTTATATCACCTGTGTATGCTGTCACACCAAAAACAAAGGGGCATGGACCTCTGTGAAGCCGTACTCACGGTTTTTGGTCCCGCCTGCTCCTCTCTCAAAAGGAAATATAGTTCGATTTGATGTGATTTGATAACCAGTTGCGTCAGCGCATAGTAAATTGTTCAAACGTGCCGTTGTTCAGATTGAAAAACGCCTTGCTGAAATCCTGGTACCACTCAGTACAAGAGAGTTTTAGCTCGTAGATAGCTCAGTTGATGGTTGTCGGCTATCCCGGCTGCCTTATTGTTGTCTTTTCAGAGACACTGCATGGGAAGTTGCAGGAACAGGAAGTAGAGCAAGGCGCGAGGAATCGGCCGCTACACTGAAGGCCTTGGGCAACTGTAGTTAACCATCTATCATCTATTGCTAAGCATCTATCATCTTGTCAATAGACCTGTTCCATTCGTTACAATATATTCTTGGGAGGCACACCATTTTTCTAAAGCGTTTTTGAGGCTTTAGAAGGAAGTATTTCAGGGCCGCTTTCACACATTTTAGGAGCATAGCAGCAACCACAGTACGAACGAGAGGAACATAGATAATAATTAGAAACCATTATTGCCTGCAATACTTCTGCGTAGATCCCTGCGTGGATAAATGCCAAAGTTCTGCGACCACCACCCGAGGCTTATGCTCTTTCAGTCGTTCTATGAGTCGCTCTATCATCATGACCGAAACGTTTTGAGGCACTGTAATTGCGACAGCCCACGTAACAGCAATAAACTTGAATCACGCACTTCGTTTTGCGGGTATGCGGCGTCCTTTTTAGATACTTGGCTTAGAAGCCGAGGCGAGCACAACGCAAGGTGTGGGTTCTAAGTGCCTTAATTAACTCTACCTTCATTAACGTCACCTTAATTTACACCAAAGGTCATGGATCTGACAAAAACGAAAGCTTGATTGTTCGACTCCCATCAAAGGTCGTGCTTTCCAGTCCCTTATTAACTCTAAATAAATGTGTCCTAAATAACTTCCCCTTAATTAATAGCAAAGGTCGTTGGTTAGACTCACTGAAAAGGTCGTGGATTCAAGTGCGACCATTTCTTGGGCAAGGGAACGAGTGCCGTAATTCTGCCCTAATTCACTTTACCATGACACACTCTGGCATAAATATCCTGGCCATAATTGACGTCATCAACTGCTTCGATTGGTTCACTTGACTTTCTGTACCATCGTGGTCATACAAACGCGAAATGTTTTCCACCTTATGAGCTATATAATGCTTCCCCATTAAAAACAACAAAAAGAGTTCACCAACGATTAAAATATTCCCTAATGCGAAATTTTAGCACAGCTCTATACGTGTTTTGATTTTGCGATTTATTAGCTGGCGGGGACAACGTGTCTCGTGCGGCACGCTGCAAACGGAGCGAAGTGTTGCAAAAGAAGTACAACAAGTAAAACTCAAGCACCATGACAGCGGCGGGTACAGTTGCCGATCCTCGAAAATTTTATTTGCGGGTAAAGCGCATTCGCTCTTATACATGACTCGCGGAAGGTACCAGAAAAATTCTTGGTGCCCGCGTGTCTTCCACAAATTATTATACAATTCGCGTCGGGCACAGAATGCGATTACGAAAAGCCTTGGTGACATCAGCTAACCGACAGAAAAATCGATAATATTGGGGAACTTCTCACACATGCAGGCGCGTCGTGGCTTGAGTGATAACGCTCAACACAGCTGATGAAAAGCAGTGACGAAAGAAAGATAAAGAAGTGAACTGACGAGGAGCGGCACTCTGGTGCCATCTCGTAGCGTTCATCGCAGAACACGCCATGCGTGGCGCCATCGTGAGAGCCACCAGGCGGCACTACGCTTTTCTCTTTCAGCCTTCACTGTTGTGGTCGTTCGCCAGGTTACACCGCTGCCGCCACCGCCGCTCGCCACAGGAACAGGCCATTAAGAGCGGCGCTCTACAAAAAACTATTGGAGATAAGGTAAAGCATAATAAAAACACAAGCGTATATAAATAAGAAAAAAATAAATAGGTGGGGTTGCAATATCCGTTTATTCAAAGTACTTCATTTATAGATAGTACAGCGGTTAGTAAATAAATATTTGTTGACGAGTTTCCTGAACGTCTTGTGCAGTAGGCGTTATTGCGGAATGGCACTTTGCTCTAGTATGCAATACACAAAGAATGCGCTTCGGTAGTCGTATTCTGCGGGTCAATAAATTTTAGAGGAAGGGTAGACAAATGGAACAAGAAAGAGGTCTGAGGCATCTACCGTACATTCTAAATATTTTGCGTTACTTCAAAAAGCTGCAATCATGTTCGGACGTAAAAGCACTTCTTTATAAAGCGCAGCTCTTAGACGCCCGTTCCTTCGTCGAGCTTCGACGTACCTCAACGTGACTGTGTAAACGATCACAGCGAAGGATGAGACAACGAACGCTGAGTGTAGTGGGATTAAGAAAGACAGCGAAGAGTGGTATGAGGAAAGTGGAGGAGCAGGCTATGGTCAAAGTGTGAAAGGAAAAACGTAGTGTCGCGCAAGACGGGCTGGGCGGCTGTGATGGCTGCGACGGCTACGAGATGTCTCCAGAGTAGCGTGTCGCCATCTGTTCACCTATGACGCTATCGAATGAGGTATGCGGCGAGCGCGTCCAGCGGCACCATATACTGAAACAAAGCGCTGCATCAGCGGAGGCCTGCGTGTGACTGCTGTTTCTAATAGCGTGCACGAATCACCCACGCGCTGCCTCTCACGATATCTCTATTAGCGAGGCAGTCGAGCCACACTTCGCTCCGTTCGCTATGCACCGCACGAGAACATTGTCCGCGCCAGCCACGGTTCTCACAGCTGTTTCGTCATTTTCAAGAACTGTGCATGGCTGTACGTGACGCCCTCTCGCACAATAAGTCCAACCTCACAAGGATTGGACATGACAACAAGACAGCACGTCAGCGGAGAACGGAGCGCAAGCCTGAGGGGAGGGGGGCAGGCAGGGAATTACCTGCTGCCAGATTGGCTGGTGCAGGAGACAGGAGGCATGCGCCACCTAGCGTTATCCACACCACGTGAGGTCCGCGCGTCATGAACATGCGCGTGGTTTACGTTGCCAAATACCAGGTGTGTGATGGTCTTGCTTGGGTGTATTATCAGTTATCATGATATTGATCGAAGCACGGTCCACTTACTATTTCGGAATTCATTTAATATTGTCGCCTATTCAATCGCAAATGAGTCTTCTGTAATCATGTTATGTGTGCATAAGATTGTCCGTGAATAATTTGATAGCATGAAGACAGCAAGGCAGAACGTGAGAGCTATCACTGACTTGAACAATTCCCTAGGACTCTTCTTTTTTTTTTCATTTTTCAATGCCAGATGAGGGCGCTGACAGCGTGTAGCATGCTTACGTGGACGTTGTAGAGGCCGACGCGCCTCTCCGCCATCAGACACTCCGGGTGTTCTGGCGTCTTGATGACAGGCTCCTTGCATAGCACCGCGTAATGCGTCCTTCCCGGTTGCATAGTGTAGTTTTCCCAGCGAGAAGGTCCCGACGATGGCGCCCCAAGCTGTGCTACTTCAGCCGTAAACGTCTCGGGCGCGACCTGCATTCCCGTTTAACGCACTACGTCACAGCTGGAAAACGTTTGCTCACTGCATCATGTAAAGTAGTTCAGAAAACGATGTGAAGAAACCATAGAAGATGACTGTCAGTGTAAGGAAATAAATAGTATTAACGAGTGAACGAACGCGGAGAGAGAAAGCTTGCAAATGAACAAACAAACGAAAGCTTTTGTCTTGTCGAGTCCGGCTATTAAGCATCGACCACCAACCATGAATACGACTGAAAAACCAAAAAAAAACACAGCTATTCATTTATAAAATGTAGTATAGCCGTGTCATTTGCGAACTTCATACTTAAATACGCGCTACTGCGAGCCATAAATGAATGCAGGTTCCAAGTGTTTTCATGGAGCGGCCTTGGCAGTTTGTTTATTTTTCCTAGAAGCATCTCTTGCCTAGTGATAATTTGCCAGAAAAAAACAGCAATAAAGCTTTGATAAAAAGCAAGTAATATCTAAAGAAATCAGCGGCTGACTTCTCTGGTAATTATGTTGCTCAACATGTTCAGATTTTTTTTCTTCAGTTAGGCCCGTATGAGGCTGATCAACGATTCCAATTCTGTCGTTCTGGGGGATATCATCGGTTCGTTACCACATCCCTCTGCATGCTGCTATTCAAATATTTAATTAATTTCTCTCCTTGTCTTATCAAAATACGGTGTGATTACTTCAGTTTCGCCAAAAGTGGTACACACGTTAGTGTGAGAGTACATGTGAGGATGCATACTATTTAAAATGAGGAAGCATAGAAACAGAAAAATGCCTCGCAAGCGCCTTACTGTGAGATTCCTGCATTGCAGGCAAAGTTGACCCGGCGTAAATCTGGGAAACGTCCGTATGTTTCTCATAGCGAATAAATCTTGGGTACTTTCCGATTAATGAATGATGTGTGTCGCACAATAAGAGAGTAGGACGAGTAACAACGTAGATAAGAGATAGCAGCCCACAGAAATGTATTGCTTAAAATGCGCGTTGATATACGCAAAGATGATGAGAAATTACGAGATTGGCAAAAATAATTACAACAGAACAAGTAACAACAATCCAATCACTAAAATAAGGGACCACAGTATCAGTCGCCTGTAGCGCGTGCTGACCTTCTTAAGAAACAGCAACGTCTTTTGCGAAACGATCACTGATGGGTCACGCATGCAAAAGCAGCTTTTCCGTCCTATGCAGGCTGCTCTGGCGATGATGCAACTGCGATAATCTCAGTGTCAAAAGGTGAGTCTGAAGTTAGTAGTAAAGTAAAGGAACGTTTAGAAAAGGAATGCGGTGTTAGGCGAAACGTCCGAATGTGCTCCATCGGCATGTTCCCAAGCAAGGCCCCTGTTTATTACACGTTTTCGAGTGCAGCTATTAAATCCCCGTTCCTAAGTTGAGCATTGGATTCCTTCGGCGCCGCCAGCATCCCTCGGCGTAATCGATCGAACGAGCACAGTGAAGGATGACAGGGTGATCGCGGAACGCCGCGTGGGATGAAAGACGGCAGCAACGAAGAGAGTGCGAGGGGGAAAGCGGCCGAGGAGTGAGCGGCGGAACGATGAGGTGGAAAGCGGCGGAGGAGGGTATGGCAAAGGTGTGAAAAGAAAGGCATAGTGTCGGGCAAAACGGGCCCTCAGGGGACGACCACAACGAGATAGCATCAGTGTAGCGCCATCGTCTCTTCACCGATGACGCCATCGACAAGGCATGCGGCGAGCGCGTCCACCCATACCATATAGGGAAAGAAAGCACTGCATCAGCGGAGGTCTCTCTGCGGCGGCGGCTGTGTATCGCCCCCACGGGTCACCCGCGCGCTCCTTCTCGTGTTCTCTTGATTAGCGAGGCAGTTGCGCCACACTTCTCTCCGTTTGCAGTTTGCTGCACGAGACCGATCGTACGCGCCAGCAACGCAACTCACAGCGTTCGCTTCCTAATACAAACCACGCACCAATATATTCATAAAAAAATATTGACACGCAAAATAAGAACATATAGAGCTGCGTTCAAGCTTCGTCTTAGGAAGTACCCCAATCACTGGTAAATTTTTTTACTTGGATTTTAAAAACTAAGATCATGAAGGATTCTACTTTTCTTTTTAAGCACAACAAAAGTGTTATGACGCCCGCTCCGTTTTGGAGAGTTTCTTTGTGAAGCCTGATATGTCTTGACTAATTAACGCTTGCAGATTTAGTGCCCCAAAGCACTAACTTTGCATATGAGCACTAAATTCCTATATAAGGCATTTTGTGTTGTAGGGCTTCGGATTATTTTATGTAGTGTGTGTCACATCTGATTTCGACCATGGTGGTCGAGAATTGAACCAGCAATACTGTGCTCACTAGAACAACTCCACTGTCACTGAGTGACCGCATGGGTCTCAAGCTAGCTTTCACAGCTGTCTGAATGTAACCGCTGTTGAAAATAGGACTACTGCATTATTCATGACCGATGTGTGGAGCTTTAATACCATAATTTCAGTTTTGCCTAGACAGAGTGCCGACAAAAGAGCCAGTGTTGCCACCACACAGCCGCAAGCGTACCGCTGCATGTATGGACTTGCCCTGCAGTTGCCAAACTCCAACCTTCTGCAGAACAGTCGTAACTCGTCCTCATGAATCGACCACAATACCAAAATAAAACAAACACCCTAATACCACTCACCTTAATTAGGCAAACAGATACCAAAGGTGACATGGTGACTTCGTGACATCAGCTTCATCATAGCTCACAACAACAGTGCTAGCCTTAACGGTATACAGTCTCAAAAAGATTACCAAAATATCACGCACTTAATGCGATGGATCATTGTCAAAAAAAAAAAACATGGACTTAGAGAAAAACAAGCAACACAGCTCGTGACCGCTTTCGTGCATAGCAGGCTTCTGTATACCGCCCTGTTCCTAACGCTGACACAAACATAAATTCCAATCTACAATCAACACCCCTCACAAGGCCGCCCTGGTTCTACTGATATACACCTCAAATAGTGCCTTTAATACATGGCCCTCTTTTACACTCTCGCCGGACTAACACAGCATCGAGACAGGCAAGAACACGCTTGGCTTGTACGAAGCAAGGATGCGGCATCGTGAAATGAGCAGGGATCATCCCTATCCGGCTGACACCAGTTTGTCAGAACCCTCAACTACCACGCCACATTCTATTTCCAAACATGCCAAAAGTATGACGCCGCACCTACGTAACGGTAGACGTCAAGCGTAAGAAAAACATCCTTGATGAAGGAGTCAAAGTGACATCGAAACTTTCGGTTAACATTTCGTTGGTGATCGTTTGGTTTGAACAATTTTAATATCCAATCGGCATCTCTACTGGCTACACGGCAATGTGACATGCACCACGTCGTTGAAATAGTCATTACCAAAAGGGCCTTCCTAGCACGGTGTAGCTACAAGTGATGACGGAGACGGAAAAGTAGACCATCGTGCGGGCGTACTACAGTCTACTGTTGTTCACTATCAGGCCGCATCCGGCGTAAAATGGCTTTCTGCGCATTCTTATGAGCTGCACGGGTTCCCGGCGACTCATCAGAGTGGTTCTGCAGTCGTGTAAAAACACGACATGCTAAAACCACCCTTTTTCCATCGCTACACGGGGGTAAACGGCCATATTTTACTGTCTCTACTTCGTAAATTGGGGCTGCTGAACTGCTCTCAGTTGCCGCATCACAGCAATGTTTGATGTGCGCTTTTGGTTGATGTATTGTTGTTATTTTGATTTGCATCATGAGAAGTAGAACGAGTGACGCTCTCGTGGATTTCCCAAATTCTATTGGAGACAAGCCAGTTCGATCTATAGAGGAGGTTGTTAAGACTATGGTTGAAATAACCGGGATATTTGCGGAAGCTTTGTCAGAAGTAAAAGCACAAATGAAGAGTGTCCACCGATCCAACCACAGGATAAAAGCAGAGCTCAAATCAGTTGCTGCCTCAATGGGCTTTATTAATAGTAACTTCGAAGAGTTAAAGGAAGAAATTGTTAACCTTCGACAAGAGCTTTCCGAGGTGCAGAAACAAAGCCTGATCTGTCAAAGAAAAAACAAGTGGCTGGAGAAAACTTAGAAAAACACGACGGCAACTGACTAAATTGAAACAATACAGTCAAAGAAAAAATCTTGAATGGAAATGTATCCCCTGCACTCATAATGAGGTTTTTGACGAACCTATGCAAGAGATGCCAACATTCCTGAATGTTGATCTTGCTAGCGGAGACATTGATGCCATTAATCCTGTGCGCACAAAGGCCGGTGGGCCAACGATTGTCATTGTCAGGTTTAATTCACGCCCAAAGTGCGACATGATCGTCCAAGCCGCAACAACAACAACAAAACATGACTAAAAACTGCAATGCTTTGCAAAAGCTTAGCCGGTGCACGTGAGCGAACATCTATGAACTGTATATAAGGCGCTACTCGCCAAGGCCATCCATTTGAAGCGATAGAAAAAGTAGAAATTCACCTGGGTATCGGATGGTAAAGAACGTATACGGAAGACAGATAACTCTAGGGTCATGAGTGTGACAACTGAATATTCAGCCCTTCTAGTGTGACCCAATATAGTTTTCCCAAGCACGAGGTAAGGGAAGTTGGGCGCAAATTCTCGATGCTGAGCTGTTTATTTCGTTTGGGGATCATGCTAATCTCCGAGTGCTTCCAGGCAGCCGGTAGTTTTCCTTTATCCCAGCATGCATTGAAGTACTGGAGCACGGCTGCGGTAGCCTGCTGCGGAAGGTTCCGAAGATGCTTGTTTATGATCCGATCTTTACCCGGGCCGGTGTTTCTGGTGAGCGTCGATAGTGCTGCAGAGAGTTCGGCATGCGTGAAGGGTTGGTCAAGGTTGGGGTTCGGTTTCCCACCGTAAACATGGTCATGTGCCGTCGTATTAACGGGTGAGTCGCCGCACAGCTTGTTCTCAATCTCTCGGAGGAGGTTCTCTTCCGATCCAGCGTGGTTGTGCACGAGCCTACAGAGGTTCTGTCTCTGCTGCGTCTTCGTAGGGCCGTTGTCGAGAAGGACGCGCAGGAGATGCCACGTCCTCTTTGTGCTCAAGGTTCCCTGGAGTTTGTCGCAAAACGCGTGCCAGTTCTGTCTTCCTAATCTTTCCGCGTATGCTTGTGCTTGCTCGGTGAGGAGGGCAATTCGCTTCTTTAATTTCTTGTTTAACTTCTGTCTCTTCCACCTCTTCAGGAGAGCTCTTCTGGCTTCCCAGAGGTAGAAGAGGTACGTGTCGACGGCTGGCACTACTTCATTCAGCTGTATTGCTTTCGTGTGGCGTTCTGCCGTGTCAAGGACTTTCTTCAGCCAGTCATTTATGTTCTCGATGGTGGCCTCGACATTTACCACGTCTCTGAATGACTTCCACTACGTTAGCCGGGCCGTTGCAAGCCTAGCGGACTTGTGAGTGTGAGCCACGGTTAGTTGGAGGATGTGGTAATCACTGCCCAGGGTTTCTTGGAGTCGACTCCATTCTGCCGAGGGCACCTTTAGCGTGAAGGTTAGATCCGGGTTAATGTCTCTGGAGACACTATTACCTATCCTCGTTGTTTGGGGTGGGTCATTCCACAGGGTGAGACTGTGCTGTTGTACAGTGTCGTGCACTCGGACTCCTTTCTTCGTAGTGGTCTGGTATCCCCAGGGCATGTGTGGAGCGTTGAAGTCCCCTACTATAACGACTTGATGACCATCGGTGCGCTTCTTAATTGAGGAGGTCAATTCGCTTCTTTAATTTCTTGTTTAACTTCTGTCTCTTCCACCTCTTCAGGAGAGCTCTTCTGGCTTCCCAGAGGTAGAAGAGGTACGTGTCGACGGCTGGCACTACTTCATTCAGCTGTATTCCTTTCGTGTGGCGTTCTGCCGTGTCAAAGACTTTCTTCAGCCAGTCATTTATGTTCTCGATGGTGGCCTCGACATTTAGCACGTCTCTGAATGACTTCCACTACGTTAGCCGGGCCGTTCCAAGCCTAGCGGGCTTGTGAGTGTAAGCCACGGTTAGTTGGAGGATGTGGTAATCGCTGCCCAGGGTTTCTTGGAGTCGACTCCATTCTGCCGAGGACACCCTTAGCGTGAAGGTTAGATCCGGGCTAATGTCTCTGGAGACACTATTACCTATCCTCGCTGTTTGGGGTGGGTCATTCCACAGGGTGAGTCTGTGGTGTTGTACAGTGTCGTGCACTCGGACTCCTTTCTTCGTAGTGGTCTGGTATCCCCAGGGCCTGTGTGGGGCGTTGAAGTCCCCTACTATAACGACTTGATGACCATCGGTGCGCTTCTTAATTTCTCGGACAAGGTGGTCGAAGTCTGAAAGGGAGTCTCTGCGAGGGATGTACACACTGAATACGAAAACGCTCTTGAGCGATTTCCTCTCCAGTATGATTTCGATTAGGGTGTGTTCGATCGGTGTATTGACGCGTTCCAATTCCTGTGCAGTGAGATTCTTCTTGCTGAGAATTGCCGTGCGTTTCGTTTGTACGTGGGCGTTGTACCCTTGTAGCCGGACGTTCTGAGTATTTGTTTCTTGCAGCGCTATGAGGTCGGGTGCGTCTTGTTTGGCAAATTCTTGTAAGGTAGCATGCCGTGGTCGATAAGAACGACAGTTACATTGCCATATGCGGAGAGTCGAGAGCGCATCTGTAGTCCTGTGATTAGGGACCGCCATCTTCGTTTGTTTCTGTTCCCTGCCGGTGCTCGCGGGTAGGTGAAACTGAACGAGAGGCACTTCGGTCGTTTGTTCGCGGCCGCTTTTGTCGGGCTGAATGTAATTTAGTGACGTGTTGAGCTGCTGTTTTGTTACCTACGTCTTGATGTTGGCTATGAAATTGTTTTGTTGCACTGCAAGTCCATCCAACTTGGCGTCTAGCGTGGTGACCTTATTGGCTATACTTGCGGCGAAATTCTTTATTGCTGCCTGGACGATTTTCTCAATTGTGTCGTGGGTACTTTTCCTGAGAGTTTCTTGGAGGATTTGGAATCTTGCGCCAACTATGGATTGAACATCTGCGTCGGGAAGTGAGGGTCGCGGCTGTGCAATGTTCTCTTGGACTTGCGTACATCTCTGTTGCAGTTTATCAATGATATCATTTTGCTCCGCGCACTTTTGTAGCAGCCTGTTGATGCTGTCTGGCTGTATCTGTTCACATTGGATTAGCTTGTCGATGAGGGCCTGTTGGCATTGTAGTTGCCTGTTTTGATTGTGCAACGTGTTTTGTTGAATTTGCACCTTATTTTCGATAGCCTTAAGAGCTGCAGTTTCGGCCGACAAGAATTTGGAGCTGCTCGTGGTTCTCGATCCACTCGATCCGCTTACCACATCCGTGTAGCTCATGCGTTTGGGTGAGTGCGAGCGTGAGCGTGATTGGGAAGGCGATCGGCGTACACATCTAGATCTACTTCGTTTGAGGGTGCTGCCATCACTGCCCCTCAAGCTGGTGGTTGAGCTTTCTAATTGCGGGAATTGTTCGCCGCCTGAGCTCCAGCGAATGTCTCTCACTTTGGACCTGTCGATGCGTTGCTGTCGTATGTTGAATGGCGGCGGGTTGGGTTTCAGTCTTTTCTTGCAATCTTTGCTTGCGGTTTCGTGCTCTTCTCCACATAACTTGCATGCAGGTTTGCACTCGTGGTCGGATAGTTGATCGGTTTTGCCACTTTAGAGCAGAAGGCTCGCAATGGTCTTGGGCAGACATCCTGGCGGTGTCCCGTGTTTCCACAGGTTCTGCAGTATTGCACTGACTTGCGGTAGGGTCGGCATCGAAAGTCGAGACTCTGGAAGCGGACGTAATAAGGTACGTGTGGTCCTTGGAAAAATATCACGGCCGCGGACGATTGCCCGAGCATGCGAGCGTGGAGGACTGTGTACCTCGCTGGTGCGCGAAGACTTGCCTTGAGTTCTTCTTCACTCGTGCCGGGCAAGAGCCCGCTTATTACGCCTCCGGATAAATCATCCGGGGTTCTCGTGTTGCCTTTTACAGTGAAGAAAGTGCCGCCAAGTTGTATTCTGCTGATATTTTCGAGTTTCTTCGCGTCTTCCCAGTCGGCCGTGCTTGAATATTCAGGTTCTCAATTCTCTGCACTTGAACACACATTTTTGCGCCGATGTCTTGCTGCGAAAAACCGCTGGCTCTTCCTAGGGCATGCATCATGGCGACATTGTTCCACTTTGTAAGCTCGAGGCCTGGTTGTGGGCGGAATACGACCTTGTAGTCGTCGACTGGTAGAGGCGGCATTCGGGGCTTTCGCTGTTGCGGTGGTAGTGGCTTTCCATTCGTTTGTTGCTTGGCTGGGTTGCTTTCTTGTGTAGTTTGATTGCGTCCTTCTTGCCTTTCCTGCCCCTAGTAATCCGGATGCTCTCGCGTTCAATAGTTCTTCCGCTGCTTGCGTCATAATTCCAGGCACTGTCTGTGTTTTTTACTTCAGACGGGTCGATCTGCATTGTGTTTGTATCTTCCAGTTGTTCTCTTGGTATGTTGACTGATTCTATTGCTGCTTCGCTCATCTCAAGAGCGCGTCGCTGCGTGGGCAGGCGCCCGTGCTATGCTCGCAGATACGCTCGAGCGGCGCGAGCACGCGCCACGGGGTTGCAGCCGCTCGTTCGGCGTTGGGCTTAGCTAGGCGGCTGTGCGGTCGTTGGAGAAATCAGTAAATATGACACTCACTTGATGGTAGCTGTGATGGTAGATGGTGATGGTAGATGTGGACATGCTCGGCAAAGTGCGCTGCAGTGACCACAGGATGGTAAGAACCCGAATTAGCCTCGACCTGAGGAGGGAACGGACTAAACTGGTACATGAGGAGCCGATCAATGAGTTAGCGGTAAGAGGGAAAATAGAGGAATTCTAGATCAAGCTACAGAACAGGTATTCCGCTTTAACTCAGGAAGAGGACCTTAGTGCTGAAGCAATGAACGACAATCTTGTGGGCATCATTAAGGAGTGTGCAATGGAAGTCGGTGGTAACTACGTTAAGCAGGATACCAGTAAACTATCGCAGGAGACGAAAGATCTGATCAAGAAACGCCAATGTATGAAAGCCTCCAACCCTACAGCTAGAATAGAACTGGCAGAACTTTCGAAGTTAATCAACAAGCGTAAGACAGCTGACATAAGGAAGTATAATATGGATAGAATTGAACATGCTCTCAGGAACGGAGGAAGCCTAAAAACGGTGAAGAAGAAACTCGGAATTGGCAAGAATCAGATGTATGCGTTAAGAGACAAAGCCGGCAATATCTATACTAATATGGATGAAATAGTTCAAGTGGCTGAGGTGTTCTATAGAGATTTATACAGTACCAGTGGCACCCACGACAATAATGGAAGAGAAAACAGTCTTTGGGAATTCGAAATCCCACAGGTAAAGCCGGAAGAAATAAAGAAAGCCTTGGGAGATATGCAAAGGGGGAAGGCAGCTGGGGAGGATCTGGTAACAGCAGATTTGTTGAAAGATGGTGGGCAGATTGTTCTAGAGAAACTGGCCACCCTGTATAGGCAATGCCTCATGACCTCAAGCCTACCGGAATCTTGGAAGAACGCTAACATAATCCTAATCCATAAGAAAGGGGACGCCACAGAGTTGAAAAATTATAGACCGATCAGCTTACTGTCCGTTGCCTACAAAGTATTTACTAAGGTAATCGCAAATAGAATCAGGAACACCTTAGACTTCTGTCAAACAAAGGATCAGGCAGGATTCCGTAAAGGCTACTCAACAATAGACCATATTCACACTAGCAATCAGGTGATAGAAAAATGTGAGGATTATAACCAACCTTTATATATAGCTTTCATTGATTACGAGAAAGCGTTTGATTCAGTCGAAACCCCAGCAGTCATGGAGGCATTGCGAAATCATGGCGTAGATAAGCCGTATGTAAAAATACTGAAAGATATTGACACGTGTACTTGTCTCTATCGGGCGACCACGTTTAGCCGCCTAACAAATGTTATCGCACAGCGCGGGACGCGCTTGCATGTATCCGAACTTTCTGGAAAGTTATCGATGCTTCTATCCGCTGTCTGTTGTCGCGGAACCTTGTGTTATCTGATCTCATCGCTTGACGCGAATGGTGTAGAACTTTGTAGAAGGCATGCGGGTCCCAACGTTTAGTCTAGAACATTCGATGACTGCTGTATAAAAGCCGACGCGCTTGACCCGCAGATCAGATTTTCGACGATCGCCGACTGTGTTCGCCGCTTTCGTTGTGCTATAAGTGTAGCCTGTTTTGTGGGCACAGGTTCGCCCAATAAAAGCTAGTTTTGTATTCCACCATACTGCTTCTTTCTTCGCCGTCACTACCACGTGACATCTGGTGGAGGTGCTTTTGGTCCATGTACCGCACGCCCCCGACAAGCCGTGATCCAAGCCCGGACCGTAAAGAGAGCACCAACGTAGTCACGGACCATCGAGTAAGCCGTCGTCTCCAACAGCTGCCCCCGGAGCACGGACTTCTGCCTGAGAAGACCAAGATTGTGGCCAAGACAACCACAATGGCTGCCCCAGTCTCACCCATCGTACTTCAACGACCCAGAGAGCCCCCTACCTTCCGTGGAGCTACGTCGGAGGATCCTGAAACCTGGCTCGAAACCTTCGAAAGGATCTCGACCTTCAATAGCTGGACCTCTGAAGATAAGCTACGACACGTGTACTTCTCCTTGGAAGATGCCGCGAGGACGTGGTTTGAGAACCGGGAGTCCACCCTAGCAACATGGGACCTGTTCCGCAATAACTTCCTGAGGACGTTCACGAGCGTTGTCCGAAAAGAAAGGGCCGAAGTTCTGCTGGAAACCCGAGGCCAACTACCTAATGAGACCATCGCTATCTTTACAGAAGAGATGACCCGTCTTTTCCGGCACGCCGACCCGGAAATGTCCGAAGAGAAAAAAGTGCGTTTCCTGATGCGAGGCGTAAAGCAAGAACTTTTCGCCGGACTAATCCGAAACCCACCGAAGACCGTAGCCGAGTTCGTGACAGAGGCTACGACGATTGAGAAAACGTTAGAAATGCGTACTAGGCAATATAACCGCCAAGTGCTCACGCCTCAGTGCGCCGTCCAAGCGCTGGGCTCCGTTGATCTCCAAGAGACCATGGGGGCCATTGTGCGCGAAGAACTCCGCAAGGTCTTGAATTCGTCGCAGCCTCAAGTAGCCTCGATTGCTGACATCGTGAAAGATGAGGTTCAGCGATCACTGGGAGCTCCTGAGGTGCAACCTGAATTACCGCAGCCCCAGCCAGAAGCGATGACCTACGCCGCCGTCGCACGCCGTCAAGGTCCCCCGCCGCGACCGCGCCAGGGCCCTGTCACGCCGCAGTTCCGTCGTCCGCCGCCGCCGCCACCGCCAGCACGACCACCCGTCGCCCAGCGCACCTACGCGAGGAAGACGAACATTTGGCGCACCCCCGACCACCGCCCGCTCTGCTACCACTGCGGCGAAGCCGGCCACGTCTACCGACGATGCCCATACCGGGAGATGGGACTGCGAGGTTTCGCCGTGAACGCTCCGCGCCCGCAGCAAGGTGAACGCCCTCGCGATATCGCCGACTACCTCGCCGCCACTCAGTGGAACCCTCGACGACCATCCCGTTCGCCGTCACCAGGCCGCTACCTTTCACCGCAGCGCCGACCATACAGCGGCCCAGCTCGGGGCCGCTCTGCGAGCCCATACCCGGAAAACTAAAAGCAGCAACCGATGGAGGTGCGGTTGCTGTTCGTCGAACTGACGAAGATCCTCCGCCGCCGTCGAAGACGCCGAAGAAACTACCTCGACGACATAACGACACGCCGCCGTCCCGACGAAGTCTGGAAGTAAAGAATACGACGACGAAAGACAAGCTGATGACGCGACGTTCCAGCTTCAGTTTTACACGACGCAGCCGTGATCCGACGCCAAGACCCAACTGCAACGCCAGACAAAGAACCACCGACCTCGACGTGCTTCTCGACGGCCATGCAGTTACCGCCTTAGTGGACACAGGGGCCGATTACTCCGTAATGAGTGGACACATCGCCGCCCATTTGAAGAAAGTTAAAACTGCATGGGAAGGCCCTCAAATTCGGACCGCTGGAGGACACCTGATTACGCCGACTGGAATCTGCACAGCAAGAATTACCGTTCATGACCGGACTTACCCTGCCACCTTCGTTATCCTCCAACAGTGTTCACGCGACGTCATTCTCGGCATGGACTTCCTAAACCAACATGGCGCAGTCATCGACTTGAAGTCGAAGTCGATAACCCTGTCTGAAGATCAAGCGATACCGCCGGAGAGCCCTCGTAGTCACCACGCCTTGAGTGTGCTCGAAGATCAAGTGAGCATCCCGCCTCGCTCCAGCATTTTTATTTCGGTCGGCACTGAAATACCCGCTGACGTAGAAGGTGTCATCGAAGGCGACCAACGTCTACTGCTAGACCGTGAAATTTGCGTCGCAAGAGGGATCGCTCGACTCCACGGAGGGAAAACGGAAGTGATGCTAACCAACTTCAGCCAAGAGTTCAAGCACATCAGCAAGGGCATGACAATCGCGTACATCGAGGAAATTGTGGAAACGAACAATGCCTTAATCCTCAGAGATTCTGCCGCTTCTACCCCGCCGACCATTGTCCCCAAACCAGATTTCGACGTAAATCCAAGTCTCCCCATAAGCAAGCAGCAAGAGCTCAGAAATCTACTCCGACGATACAAGGACTGCTTTTCGACTTCATCAAAGATTCGACAAACACCAGTTGCAAAGCATCGCATAATAACCGAAGAGTGCGCTCAACCACTCCGCCAGAGCCCTTACCGTGTTTCGACGCGAGAACGTGAAGCTATTAGGCAACAAGTCGACGAAATGCTCCGCGACGACATCATCCAGCCTTCGAAAAGCCCGTGGGCATCCCCTGTGGTCCTGGTAAAGAAAAAGGACGGAACCCTGCGTTTCTGCGTCGATTACCGTCGTCTGAACAAGATCACGAAGAAGGACGTATACCCCCTCCCACGAATAGACGACGCATTGGATCGGCTCTGCAACGCTAAATACTTCTCGTCGATGGATCTCAAGTCTGGCTACTGGCAAATAGAAGTCGACGAAAGAGATCGCGAAAAGACCGCTTTCATCACCCCAGACGGCCTCTACGAGTTCAAGGTTATGCCATTCGGACTGTGCTCGGCGCCTGCAACGTTCCAGCGCGTCATGGACACGGTTTTAGCAGGATTGAAGTGGCAGACCTGTCTCGTTTACTTGGATGACGTCGTCGTCTTCGCCGGAAATTTTGACGATCACCTTAGGCGGCTTGCAACAGTACTAGAGGCCATCAAATCATCAGGGCTAACTCTCAAGCCAGAAAAGTGCCGCTTCGCTTACGACGAGCTTCTGTTCCTAGGCCACGTCATCAGCAAATCCGGAGTACGCCCCGACCCGCAGAAAACAGCTGCCATCGCAAAGTTCCCGCAGCCCATTGACAAGAAGGCAGTGCGTAGATTCCTTGGCATGTGTGCCTACTACAGGCGCTTTGTCAAGGACTTTTCACGCATCGCTGAGCCGCTAACGCATCTAACCAAATCTGATATCAAGTTCAAATGGCAAACGGCGCAGGCCGACGCATTTCAAGAACTGAAATGACGCATGCAGTCACCGCCGGTACTCGCACATTTCGACGAAGACGCCGATAGCGAAATCCACACTGACGCCAGTAGCCTAGGCCTCGGTGCCGTCCTAGTCCAGAAGAAAGACGGGCATGAACGGGTGATATCTTATGCTAGCCGGTCGCTGTCAAAAGCGGAAGGCAATTATTCTACGACTGAAAAGGAATGCCTCGCCATCATTTGGGCTACAGCAAAATTCCGCCCATACCTATATGGCAGGCCATTCAAAGTCGTCAGCGACCGTCACGCGTTGTGTTGGCTAGCTAACTTAAAGGACCCTTCAGGACGGCTGGCGAGGTGGAGCCTCAGACTGCAAGAATATGACGTCACGGTGATCTACAAGTCCGGACGAAAACACTCCGACGCCGACTGCTTATCGCGCGCCCCCATCGATCCCCCGCCGCAAGACGACGAGGACGACGATGCCTTCCTTGGAATAATAAGCGCGGAAGATTTCGCCGAACAACAACGAGCGGACCCGGAACTTAAAGGCCTCGTCGATTATTTGGAAGGGCACACCGACGTTGTCCCCAGGGCATTTAAGCGCGGATTATCTTCCTTCACGCTTCAAGACAGTCTACTCGTGAAGAAGAACTTCTCGCCAGTCCGCGCCAGCTACCTTCTTGTTGTACCGTCAGCGCTGCGTCCAGAAATATTGCACGCCCTACACGACGATCCAACCGCTGGGCACCTCGGATTCTCCCGGACGCTGTCGAGAATACAGGAAAGGTATTACTGGCCGCGTCTGACCGCCGACGTCGCCCGTTACGTCAAGACATGCCGAGACTGCCAACGACGCAAGACACCGCCGACAAGGCCAGCAGGATTACTACAGCCGATCGAACCTCCTCGCCGACCATTCCAGCAGATTGGGATGGATTTGTTGGGGCCGTTTCCGATATCAACATCCGGGAATAAGTGGATCGTCGTGGCGACGGACTACCTCACCCGCTTCGCTGAAACAAAAGCACTGCCGAAAGGTAGCGCAGCCGAAGTGGCGAAATTCTTTGTCGAAAACATCCTGCTGCGACATGGCGCCCCAGAAGTCCTCATCACCGACCGAGGAACAGCCTTTACAGCGGAGCTCACCCAAGCCATTCTGAAATACAGTCAGACAAGGCACAGGAGGACAACGGCTTACCACCCGCAGACGAATGGTCTTACGGAGCGGCTGAATAAGACCCTCGCCGACATGCTAGCGATGTACGTCGACGTCGAACACAAGACCTGGGATGCCGTCCTGCCGTACGTAACATTCGCTTATAACACGGCGGTGCAAGAAACAACACAGATCACGCCGTTCAAGTTGGTTTATGGCAGGAACCCGACGACGACGCTTGACGCCATGCTGCCGCACGTAACTGACGAAGAGAATGTTGACGTCGCTAGCTATCTCCAGCGCGCCGAAGAAGCCCGACAACTCGCCCGCCTACGGATCAAAAACCAGCAGCGTACGGACAGCCGACACTACAACCTCCGACGACGCTTCGTCGAGTACCAGCCCGGCGACCGTGTTTGGGTATGGACCCCGATACGCCGACGAGGACTGAGTGAGAAACTATTGCGCCGCTATTTCGGACCTTACAAGGTCATTCGACGTGTTGGCGCACTGGACTATGAGGTTGTGCCAGACGGCATCTCGCATTCACAGCGGCGCCGCGCACGACCTGAAGTGGTCCACGTGGTGCGTCTTAAACCGTTTTACGGACGCTAACGAACTTCCCTTATTTTGTTGTTTTCATTGCTACGAGTGCTTATTTGTTACTTTCGTTTGTTTGCAGCATCGGGTCGATGCTTTTTAAGAGGGGGGTAATGACACGTGTACTTGTCTCTATCGGGCGACCACGTTTAGCCGCCTAACAAATGTTATCGCACAGCGCGGGACGCGCTTGCATGTATCCGAACTTTCTGGAAAGTTATCGATGCTTCTATCCGCTGTCTGTTGTCGCGGAACCTTGTGTTATCTGATCTCATCGCTTGACGCGAATGGTGTAGAACTTTGTAGAAGGCATGCGGGTCCCAACGTTTAGTCTAGAACATTCGATGACTGCTGTATAAAAGCCGACGCGCTTGACCCGCAGATCAGATTTTCGACGATCGCCGACTGTGTTCGCCGCTTTCGTTGTGCTATAAGTGTAGCCTGTTTTGTGGGCACAGGTTCGCCCAATAAAAGCTAGTTTTGTATTCCACCATACTGCTTCTTTCTTCGCCGTCACTACCACGTGACAATATCTATAGCGGCTCCACAGCCACCATAGTCCTACATAAAGAAAGCAACAAATCCCAATAATGAAAGGCGTCAGGCAGGGAGATACGATCTCTCCAATGCTATTCACAGCATGTTTACAGGAGGTATTCAGAGACCTAGATTGAGAAGAACTGGGGATAACAGTTAATGGAGAATACCTCAGTAACTTGCGATTCACTGATGATATTGCCTTGCTTAATAAATCAGGGGACCAATTGCAGTGCATGCTCCCTAACCTGGAGAGGCAAAGCAGAAGGGTGGGTCTAAAAATTATTCTGCAGAAAACTAAAGTAATGTTTAACAGTCTCGGAAGAGAACGCCAGCTTACGATATATAGCGAGGCACTGGAAGCGGTGAGGGAATACATCTACTTAGCACAGGTAGTGACCGCAGATCCGGATCATGAGACGGAAATAACCAGAAGAATAAGAATGGCCTAGGGTGCGTTTGGCAGGCATTCTCAGATCATGAACAGCAGGTTGTCATTATCCCTCAAGAGAAAAGTTTATAACAGCTGTGTCTTATCAGTACTCACTTACGGGGCAGAAACCTGTAGGCTTAAGAAGAGGGTTCTACTTGAATTGAGGACGACGCAATGAGCTATGGAAAGAAGAACGATGGAGGTAACGTTAAGGGATAAGAACAGAGCACAGTGCGTGAGGGAACAAGCACGACTTAATGACATCTTAGTTGAAGTCGAGAAAAAGAAATGGACATGGGCAGGACATGTAATCAGGAGGGACGATAACTGATGGTCATTAAGGGTTACAGACTAGATTGCAAGGGAAGGGAAGCGTATCAGGGGGCGGCAGAAAGTTAGGTTGGCGGATGAGATTAAGAAGTTTGCAGGGACAACATGGCCACAATTAGTACATGACCGGGGTAGTTGGAGAAGTATGGGAGAGGCCTTTGCCCTGCAGTGGGCGTAACCAGGCTGATGATGATGATGATGATGATGGTAGCGAGTGTCTGCCGATTTCTCTCGTCTTGCCGGTTATGCAGTTGGCAAAATTAAGTTGGTCGCTGGCCTTGATCCTGGTTGACATGCACGAGAAGCGGGAGCCCATGTGAAGCGCGTCGGCTCTCCACGGGCCCCTAGCGGCTAAGCAGTGATAACCAGAACGAGAAGAAATTTTATTATTGAATGGTCCGGCAGTTTTGTTGTGGTGGCCTCGGGTGACGGCTCGAAGTCCTTGGACTCGGGTGGCACCTTCGGCTTACCGGACAGCCCAGAGCTGGTCTGCCAACTCTGAAATTTTGAGAGCCGCCTTCCAGAGGCGGCGACGCCGTTGGAGAAGGTCCTCGGCGGCCCCTTCAGCCGGGGTGGCGCTGGGAAGAAGCGAGCTCGAGGCTTCCCATACTGTGGCAACGGCAGTGATTACGGACGCGTCGCGAATGGAGGTGGTCTCATTACCGTGGTTGCCGGCACACTCCCAGAGCATGTGTCGCAGCGTTTCTCTCTGTCCGCAAGCTTTACAGGCATCTGTTGGATATAAGCCCGGGTAGCAGTAACGTAGGACGGCGGGGCTAGGGTAGGTCTGTGTCTGGAGCAACGGTAAAGTTACGCCTTCATTCCTGTTTAACTTATCGTGTGGTGGCGGGAATGTGCGTCTTTGTAGTCTGTAGTGCTGGGTGAGGCCTCTGAACGTGGTCACGCGATCGCCCCACGCGCATTGTGATTCTTGTTGCTGCATTTCTGTTGTAGTGTCCTCATCCGGCTGATCCGATGCCCTGCTCTCGGTGTCAGGGGCGGCGGTCACATAATCTGTGGCGGCTCGGCATGTGAGACCTCAAGCCATGGCGTGGACCGCCTCGTTGCCCGCGAACGGGACATCGGTGTGTGCCGGGGTCCAGAGGAGGAAGACCGTAGAATTTTGGGGTGGCGAGGGCGATGACGAGTCGCCGTCGTCGCAAATTTGGAGTATGCAGACCACTTCCCGCAAGACGCGACTGCGTGCGAAGCCGCGAATTGCCGCCTGCGAGTCACTGACCACGATCGCAGCGCTCGGCACTGCGGCCAGTGCTAGGGCTATTGCGGCGTCTTCGGCCGCCTTCGTGTGTCCCGTGGTCACCGTGGCACTCGCGAGGCACTCACCCGTGCGGTCTACAACCGCGATCGCGTGTTCGCTTCTCTCTCCTCCATATCGTGCAGCGTCTACGTACACCGCCACGTTGCTATTGGCAAATTTCTTCTGAAGGTCTCTTGCTCGTTTGTTGCGTCTCGTGGCGTGGTGCGTCGGGTGTATGTATTTGGGAAGCGGCGGAATGATCAGGCGGTCGCGGACCGAGGCCGGAACCGCCATCTTTTCTCCATGCTGAGTGTGGTATGAGATGCCGAGTTACTAGAGGATGCATCGACCTGTCGTTGAATTAGATAATCGTTGTTAGTGCGCAATGTCGAGCGCCTCAATGAACTTCTCAAGTGAGTTGTGAAGTCAGAGCTCTAGAAACTTGTCCGTGCTCCCGTTGAGTGGAACGCCCACCACCCTCTTGAAAGCCTTTCGTATCATGCATTCAACCTTGTTTTTGTTTTTTTCGCACCCCATTCATTTCAGGTAGGGGACAAGATACGCCATGCGGCTTATCGCGTACGCCCGTACGAGACGAATCGCGCAGTCTTCACGCATACCATTGCGTCTGTTCGTGATGCGACGCAAGAGTGGGATTGTGTCATCTACCAAACGACGAATTCTTCGCACCGTCTCTCCGTTATGGCCATTTGCCTGCAAATGTAAGCCAGGATTCTAATTTTGTCTACGTGTGGCACGGGAGTACCATCTGCCAATATAATTCGTATTTTGGAGTATTCCCCTTCTTCGTCGCGCAGGGTTTTACTACCTCTCCTTGTGGGTTTGTACATTAAGAGTTTGGATTTGGTAGCCGAGCACTCGAGGCCCGTTCTATGCAAGTAAATCTGGACCATATCTAGTCTTGCCTGTAGCATTCGCTCGACGTGACCGTCACATCCTCCACCGGGAACATAAGAGGGTGATGTCATCGGCATATAGACTGTGATGTAATCCTTCTACTCCTGTTAATTTCTAGGGTAGACTGAGTAGAACTAAATTAAAGGATAAGGGTGATATGACGGATCCTTGCGGCGTGCCGGACGGGCCCGTCTCGAATTCCGGCGATCCCTCGTCGCCAACGACGATGCATGCGCGCCCGCACGCAAGGAAATCTTTAACGTAATTATACGTTCTTTGGCCTAGTCCTAATGTTCTGATTGTTTTTTAACATTGCTTCGTGTTTAACGTTGTCAAAGGCTTTTTTAATATCTAGGCCGAGAGTTGCCTTAGTGAAGCTAGTAGTGTCCTCTACGATATGGAGTTTAAGCTGAAGCAATACGTTCTGTGCGGAGAGGCTGCGGCGGAATTCCAGCATGGTGTGCGCGAATGCGTCACGGTCTTCGAGAAAGTCGGTCACGCGGGTGAGAACGGTGTGTTCTATGACTTTGCCGAAGCAAGACGTAAGAAAAATCGGTCTTACATTACCGAGCATAACTTGCTTGCCGGGTTTCGGAATCATAATAACGCGGGCCTGTTTCCACGCTTCGGGAAGGGAGCGCCCTCGCCAGCACTCATTGACGTAGGTCGCGAGGCGGGAGATTGACTCGTCGTCTAGGTTACGGAGAGTCTTGTTGGTAACCCGGTCCGGGCCGGGCGCCGATCGGGTGTTTAGTTCGAACAGGACTATCCGAATTTCTGCTTCGCTAAATCCCGCGTACAGTTTCTCGTTTGCGGCGCCGTCGTATTCGGCAGGTTGGAGGCTTTCGGCCTTCTTAATCTAACACACACATATTGCGTCGAGGAAGTTATCGCCTTTGTAATCTTTTACTAGCCTACGAGTGTTGTGACCTTGAGCGGCGCGAGTCTCCTCCGGATCTAATAGGTGTCGAAAGAGGCGCCAAGCGCTCACCCCGGTCATCTGCCTTTCGAGGCCGTTGCACGTGTCTTCCCACTGTGCCCTGGATACCTGGAGTGCGTGTTCTTCGATGTCTCTATCTAATTGCGCTATGCGTTTGCGCAACGCCAGCAAATCTCAAAGACATTATACTTTGACATTTCCATCTCTTTAGGAGCGCTCGCTTTGCTTCCCACATGTGTAGCATCCTGCTGTAAATTATTTCGAGGTTCGCCCCTGGCGGAACTTCGCTCGCTGCCCACCTCTACGTCCCTTCTGAGCGTCTTGGTCCACTCGTCTATATACGTAATCGTTTCGTCGCCTCGCCCCGCTTCTCTTCGTTTCTTGCGAAGCGTGTCCCGCTTCACAAGTATGTGTTTACGGCCTTTACTTACAGGGTTAGTCCGACGACCGCTCGGGCTCGTACCTATCGTCATCTCGATCAGCATGTGGTCATTCCCTAAATCCTTCTGCGTATTTTGCCAGTGTGCTGTAGTTACATTCGAAACGAACGCGAGGTCTGGTAGCGTGTCGACACTCACGCTGCTCCCTAAATGTGTAGCATCGGCGGTATTCGCGATCAAATCAAGCATTTGGTCTTGCGAGTCTTCCCAAACGTGTTTGCCTTTGGGTGTTTCTCGCGCGGAGCCTCAGGCTCCGTGGGGCATGTAAAAGTCGCCCTCAACAAGTAGAAGTTCCCCGCCGGAAGTTCCACTGCCAGATTGTGTATTGTTGTTTCCCAGTGTTAGTGTGGTTCGTTTCGTGTGTAGACATGGTGACGCTTGTGTTTAATTTAACCTGGCGCCATCGAGGCGACATGGGTGCTGCTGCGGTTGCGTCTCTGCGTCTGTGAGCGCGTTTAGCTGCGGCTGATTGCGTTGTTGCTGTCTAGAGTACGGCTTGCTCATCGTTCTTGTTGGTCTGCCCGCAGCTGGCGGCAGCCTCGCTTCTATGTCGTCGATGCGCGCCACGTGCGCGCCGAGCATTTGTGTTATTTGCTCAGCGAGCTTAGCTACCGCGTTATTAAACATTTCGTTCATATGTGCCGTCTGTTTGGAAAACATTCCTCGAGGCTCGTCTCGATGCTGCCTACTCGTTTCTGTAGTTTCTCGTAACGGCCGCATCGTTGTTTGGTGTCGGTTCTTGCGGGATCTAGTGAGATCCTTTTCGCAGTAACTGGACGATCCTCGCGTTCGTCCGCCGTCTCCACCGAGTCGCTCTCATCGTCCGTGTCCATCCCGGACGGCTCAGGCTGTGACGGAGTCGGCGATCGAGGCGTTTGATGTTGCTGCGGTTGTTGCAGTCGTGAAGCCCCGCCTTTCCATTTGAAATTTTCCTCTCAAAGAAGCGCATTTTCGCGTTTAAGCTCGGCAATCATCGCTTCTAGCGGTTCTAGGCGTTGCCGTAGTACTCGCTCTATCGCTCGCTCCAGCTCGTTCCCACCGCCGCTGCCGATGTCGGGCCCACCAGGGTGACCCGCCGGAGCGCCTCCGCTGCCGGGAGAAACAGCGACAGCCGCCCAGCTCACCTGTTGCCCAGTGTTCCTGTGACCATGTTGCTGCTTCCACTGCTGCTGCTGCTGACTTTGTTGATTGATGTGGCCGACAGCTGCGATGCCCGGACCGGCCCCCCCACGCGTCATCGACGTGCTTCTCGGCCTCTGTGTCAGTTTCGAGAGCGGGATCAGGAACGGGATTTTCCCGCGCCACCCTTCCCGCCACGGCTAGACGAGCGTCCTCTTCGGATGTCCCTGACTGAATGACGGTCTACGTCTGGGTAATTGAGGAAGTAGCCTCGGTTGCCATTACAGTCGCTGCTGTTGCTGTAACCACTGCCGTACTCTGCGGCCACTTCTTCCTCTTCTTGTGTTTTTCGCTCTAGTTGGCGGCGCTTGACTATGTCTTGTATCTCGCCTTGTACCTGCGGTTTGCCCTGAAGGGTCCGTTGCCACACAATCGACAGCGTGGCTGGCATTGATGGTCAGGCGACAGAGTGTTGCGTCTGCTTCCATGGCAAATCTTGTCGATGGGATTGGGGCACACGTCGACGCGGTGTCCCAGCCTCCCGCACTCGTAGCATACATGAATCTGCTTCCTGTAGAGGGAGAATCTGACGAACATAGGTCCGTAATATACGTATCTCGGTTCGTGAAATCCATCGAACAAAACGATTATGTTGTCCGTGTTGCCCATGCGCTTGGCGTGCAGCACTCCGGGGTTGCGCTACGTCACTAGATTAGCGATTACGTCTGCCGGGCTCTCTGTCTTGCAAATGTTCCTGATCAGGCTCTTGGAAGTGTTCAGCGGGGCGGCTTGATAGGCGTTCGCCTCGAACTCTCGGTCTCCGGTGCAAAGCTTGCTAATGTCTCCGTAACGTTTAGCTCTGTCTTCAGACAGCGTGCTGAGCACCACGACGTTCTGTTTAACGTGGAGGCAGATGCTATCTTCCCCGGGCGCTTCTCTGCCAATACTCGCCACGTTACGTAGGCAGCAGTAAATGCGATCCGTCCCGTAATCGCGCACGTTGAAACCGCCTCGGGGGCGTCCGACGGTTTTTTAATCGTCCGGCGGTAACCCTGGCATTCGGCTTGCCATGGCAATCTGCTGCTCTTGACGGGCGTACTACTTCTTGTACTTCGCTGTGGTGATTCCCATATTCGACGTGGCTAACGTCCGTCGCTGCATGCGCACTTGCTCGTTGTGCGCCGACTCGGTCGCACCGTCGGCCTCTTTCTTCCTCTTGACATCGCATCACCCCGCTCCCTCACTGAAATCGTCCAACCTAATCTCTGTTCCTTCTACCTGGACAACTTACATTTAATACCGAGGAAGGGCTGGCACGTTGTCGTCGGAGACTGGGAGCTCCAATAAGCTCCGGCGATGCGTTAGGCTTGGTACGCCCCGCTGCCGCGGCGGCCGGGCAATGGTGGAGTACATGGAGATGCTAGGCTTAGCTTGCCTCGCCTGCGTGGCGGGCGAAAAGGCGCTACCTATCGGCCAGAAAATTGGGCCCACCTGGCATGACATCATGTCGGGGGAGTCCTGAAGCTTCCGCTGATCGCTGGCAAGAAGAATTTCCACGAGAAGTTTCGTAATCCGCCCAAAAACATAGGAAAGTAGCGGAGCCGACACGAAACACGTCCACAGTCTGTGCTCTTCTTCTTCTTCACCCTGCGACGACAGAAGTTCTCCAGTGATAACCAAACTTTATTCCTAACTTTGCGCCACGCTTGTCAACTAGGCAAGTCTCACAATTTCGTCCTATTTCACAGGTAACCAGTTAAACAATCTTCTTTCAAATCATCAGCCTTGCATTTGAATGCGTGCAGTCTGCTCAAGCACTTCGATGAATTCTCTGATCTCCTTTCTTCATTCACCTTGCCATTTTAACTCATCGAAATATCTGAAACTTGGTTGAGCAACCCCGATAAACACCTTTGCTGTTTTTCTACTTTTGTTCCTGAATACTCAGATCGTACGTTCAGCAACCATGGCAGCGCAGCGCTGCATATCTACTCAGATATTACATACAACTGAAGGAGCGATCTTATGCTTAATGTAACTAATTGTGAAGACGTTCGGATTGAACTTAAAAATTACTTCCTCTACATAGACTGCAAAGAACTTAATAATTGCTTGCATCTATCGTTCACCCTCGTCATCAACAATAGATTTCTGTGCTTCCCTTGATAACGTGATGGGACTGCTAGCAAATGCAAACAATCATTTAATAAATATAGGCACCATCAACATTAACCTCGCTGATAATACGTCTACTAATGCTTTACATTATTCTGATTGTTTAACAGCTTTGTTTATGAATGTTTATTTAGGATACCGACACGATGTGCTAACCGCCCCATAAGTACATTAATTGACCATGCATTATCAAATTTAGCATATCCACCAGGTGCAGGTGTTTAAATGACTGACATAAGTGATCACTATCCTATACTTTTAAACTTTCACTACATTCATGGCTCCGAAAAAAATCACGAACACGAAGTTTCTACTAGACAAACAATCATTCCTTGAAGCCGTGTCAAATCTTGATTGGTACCCCATCTTTTCTGCAAAGAATCCACAAAAAAGCATTTGCACTGAATATCTCTATGCTTAAGTCCTGTTTAGATCGTTATTCCCGTAAAATAAATGCAAAAGAAAATTCGCGTCACCTCAGAATCCATGGATATCAGATAAGCTCCTAGCTTTAATGCACAAGAAGAATTATCTTTACAAGAAAACGAAGCGACAACCATGTAACAAAAATTTACCCATTTGGTACAAGAAGCTTTCTAACCAGCTTTCTGCCACAATCAAAAAAGATAAAGAAACATGGTACGAAAGAAGAATTTAGGAATGCGGTAACGAATTAAAAAAGAAATGGGAAATTGTTAACTCCTTCTTGTTTACTCCTTTAACTTCTGTTAACTCCTTCTTGTTGTTCTTGTTGTCCTTGGTGGCACGGCGGACCCATGGCACTCACAAATTTGTTCTGCCTTGTGCAGGGCATTCTCGGATTCGCCACACTCTCAACTGCCAGCCATGCGCGAACCAGCAAACTTTATGTCGATAGTGCAGACCAGCGGGCCATCGAACTGCCAATGCGTCATCATCAGGAGTTGCTATCGCTCAACCACATGGCCCCCAGGATGGCGCAAGAAGCTATGCGCCGCTCACGAGGCCGCCTATGGGCAGCTACCAATGCTCGGCGCGGCGCCACTTCATCGATGGACACCGCTGTAAAGAGAGCATTGCGCACGTTCGACATTCGGGCGCATGGCGGACCCGGCGTGACCATGGCACTCACGAATTTGTTCTGCCTTGTGCAGATTAGTCCGAACGCAAGTTCATTTCGTAGCGATTATCCTACTATTGTGGTCCTGCCGTGCCCTCGGCGTTGTCGGAATACACCATATGAATGCTTTCTTGGCTGTCGTTTTATGTTATGTGGTGATGTAGAAACTAACGCTGGTCCCACAAAGAAAGAAATATATGAAGAAATGCTAAAGGGCGAAGCCAAGCTTCCTGATGAGGTTCTTGAAATCAAGAAGCAGTTTAATGAATTGAAAAATATTGTGCATGACTTCATTTCGGCGCAAAAGGATCCCCAAGAATGATGTGCTCCGGTTCACCATGACAAAGTGGAAAATACGCTGCATTCACTAGAACGCATTCTGAACTTTCAAATGAAAAAAAACTTGTCGACCTCGAAGACCGCAGTACACGGTAAAATTTGATTATTCACGTGATTTAAGAATGCTTTGATCAAACTGATGCAACCCTGAAGGAAAAAGTAGTAAAAAAAATTATTTACAGAAACGCTTGTCGTCAAATGTGATTCCATCGGTCGCATTCACCGACTAGGGAAACAGTCCTGTAAAGGGCCCAGCATCATACACTTTCAAAATTCCAATGAAAAGAAAGTAATATTACATAATACCGAAAACCTCAAAGAATCAAAAGTATTTATTCGAAATGACTATTCACAGTTGACACTAAAGATACGGAAGTTGCTGTGGGATAGCACTAAGAACGAAAAGCAGCAAGGAAGAAAGATATCCTTAGTTCATGACAGGCTTCTGGTTGATAAAGAAACATTTCATTGGGATGAATCGCAAAACAGGCGAGTAAAGGCAGGAGAGCGTCACTCGACCAAGCCACACACATGACCTACCGCAGCGCCTGGTAACAAGCAATTAAGGCTACTAAATATTATTACCCGAAGCATTGTGAATAAAACTGAAGCTATCGAAATACTTCTGCTGCAACATGATCCACACATCACTGGTGTTACTGAGACTTGGTTGCACGATCAACTGCCCGATGACGGTGCCTTACCCCCATCCTACACTGTCTTCTGTAAAGACAGGTGCACTAGGGGAGGAGGTGTAGCAGTCTTAGGTAAAAGTTGTATCGAAACTCTTTTAATGGAAAACGTTGACGAAATAGAATGCATATGTATTAAAGTGACTTGCAGGGGTCACAGTCTAATTGTATTTGGGCTGTACAGGCCACCAGATGTCACCCCAGAATACCTTAGCGCACAAAAAATTACATGGCTAAATTTGAAAAGAAGGTCTTACTAATTGGTGATTTGAACTTACCTGGAGTAGAGTGGGAGCGCCTTGACGCTGGCATTAAGGCCTCAAAACAAGTTAACATAGTTTTTGACATTATGCTTATGCATGACCTGTTATAGTTCACGTACAAACGCGAGTACAGGGTGATTCCACCTCAGTATTGGATCTTGTATTTATTAACCGCAATTTCCTTGAACACACTGTGGAAGTAGGACAAGGTCTCTCTGATCACAACTTCGTATGCGTTATCTTTGCTCTTGTTCCGGTAACCAGCCATGAAAATCTATTGCTTCGTCACTTTAAAGACTACTGCAGGGCTAATGATGTATGCATAATCGAACATATGGAAACATGTCTTACCAATTTTGATGATGCACAAGCCAGCGTACTCTGGACACAGTTCAAAGAAATGTGTCGTTTCTGCTTAGATAACTTTGTCCCAACCAAGTACTAAAAGATTAACAAACAAACACCTTGGATAACTCGCACCATTATTCAGGTGAAACACAAAGTTAAGCGATTAAAAAAAAAGGGCAGGCACCGACAGTTTTGATATATAATGCGTAGAACAATCTCGTGCAAGCTGTGCGCAGCTCGAGAGAGTCTTACATCAGCACTTCCGTGCCTAACTTTATTAAAAGTGACCCCGGTAAATTCTGGAATTACATCGGCGAAAAGAAAAAGAAACGGTATCACATATGTCAGTCGACGGAATCAACGTAACAGATCAGATAGCCATTGCCAAGCATTTCAATGAATACTTCCAGAGCATGTTTAATACTTCCATTTTAAACTGTGCATGTAACACGACAGTTTTTTCACATACAGATGCACCCTTCATTTCTTATCTCGGGGTGGCATCTGTGTTACTACATTTGACAACCAAAACATTGTGTGGTGCTGACAATATCCCAAACATATTCCTACGACGATATCTTTTACCTCTCGCGAAATTTTTGGTTATGATTTTTCGCGCTTCTTTGCCGACTTCACAACTACCCAGTGATTGGAGGACAGCCCGAATTGTACCCATCTTTAGAAAGGGAGACAGCCTGACACTAGAAAATTACCGTCCTATTTCACTAACTTCGCAATGCTGTCAAATTATTGAACATATCATAGCTACTCGTATAACAAGCTTCCTCGAGGAATGCTGCATATTGACCAAATATCAGCACGAATTTTGCAAAAGACTATCAACAGTAATTCAACTTGTCACATTATTTCATTCTCTGACATTGACCTTCGATAGACACGGTAGGATAGACGTGCTTTGCTTCGAATTTTGCAAAGCCTTCGATAAAGTTCCCCATAGTAAACTCATTTTCAAACTTGAAGCAATAGGCATTCCTCAAATACTTGTTGACTGTATTTCAGCCTACTTGAGTTATCGCAAACAATACGTTGATGTAGCGGGTCAATGGTCGGGCTGTCTTCCGGTCACATCCGGTTTACCTCAGGGTAGCGTATTACGTCCTTTTCTCGTTATAATGAATATTAATGATATTGTTGATGTCGTTCGCCCTGGTGCAGAAATGAGATTGTTTGCTGATGGTTGTGTTTTGTTTAAAGAAATTAGTTCCACTAACGATTACAAGGATCTCCACACTAGTCTGGACAATATACATGAATGGTGTATAAAGTAGGGAGTGGCCTTTAGCACTAGGAAATTTGTCTCCCTTCCAGTAACTCGCCAAAAGAATTCGCTGTCACATACCTACATATTAGGGTCTTCACCATTACAAGATGTAAATTGCTACAAATATCTCGGTGTAACACTCACTTCAAAGCTTTCTTGGAATTTTCATATTGATGATGTTTGTTCGTCCGCCTTCCACAAGCTTTGTGTTCTTAAACATAAACTCCAGAGACCTGCGCATGACAATTCCGTGCCCGGGTGCCTGCCAGTCTTTCTTTTCATTTCCAGCTACAACCCAGGAAGTTCTAAAGATTATAAAAAACATGAAAATAACCGGCGCCGGCATCAATAAATTACACCCTTCCCATATAAAATTGATTGCACCCTTAATAACTGATGTCCTTGCAGACTTAATCAACATCGTGTTTAATCCGGGCAGCTTCCCACAGGAACTATTAGAAGGCAAGATCACCCGAATTTTTAAGAAAGCTGGCCGCTCTTTAATTTTCAATTATCGCCCCACCTGTATACAACCTTTTTTTAGCAAGGTAATTAGAAGCTTATACAAAAACGTTTAACTAACTACCTTACAAAATGTAACATTCTCTCACCATTTAACTACGGCTTTCGATCGGGATACTCGACGCAACTTGCGCTTGTTGTTCTGATCGATCAACTAAAACTCGCTAACGATTAAGGCAATTATGCAGCTTCAGTATTTGCAGATTTAAGCAAACCTTTTCAGAAAATAATCACATTATTTCGTAAGGTTGAATCATTAGGAATCACGAGCCCAGTACAATGGTTACTACAAAATTACTTAAGAGAGAATGCAGGTAGCAACTATTTGAGGCGTTAATTCTAAAATCATGTTAATACTGGCGTGCCCCAGCATTCTATATTGGGTCCACATTTATTTTTATTATACGTCAATGATCTCCCTAACTGCCTTTATTTTCTATATGTATAATTTATGCAGATGATACCTCTATCATTAACTCCGATAAATGTCTTACAAGCTTAGTATCTAACGTTAATGGCGATTTACACAGCCTGCTGGAGTTGTGTCATACTAGCCAGCTACAGATAAACCGGTCCAAAACACAATTTGTTATATTCACTTCCCGCCAACGAACAGTTCACTCCATTCCTCCAATTTTTCTGGGCGCAAGCTCTATCAGTGCAATTTCTTCATGTAATTATCTTGGCATAGAAATAGACAGAAATCTTAAATTTATTGAAAATTAACCAAAGTAAAACAGAATATTACCTACGGGATTAGGGTACTTCTAAAAGCACGAAACATATTTAACCATGAAATACTACTCTCATTATACTTTTCATTTATTCCTTCCTACATTAACTACTGCGTTCCTTGCTGGGGAAGACTTACGTAGACCATTTAAACTTATTGCAAATCCTACAGAATCAGGCTATTAGGATAATTATATTTAGCCCATATAACGTCAACGCCTCATACTCTTTACGAACTAATTACATTCTTGCAGACAGGCAGCTCGTGAAATATAACCTAGGTACCTTATTGTTCCGTCAAATCAATTACACACAATCCTATAGCTGGATTGTGCATAGCTTCTCTAATAAATACTAATATTACCAGGTTTGCAATAAATAGTAACTTCATTTTACCCAAAATACATACTAATTATGGCAAGCAGAGTGGCCATTTTTCAGCTACCGCATTCTGGAACACATTCCCATTATATATAAAAACACTTAAAATTCACGATTTTGAGAAACAACTAAAAGAGTGGATTCTGTCGAATACTGATGCCCAGTTCATGTACAAAACCTTTTTTTCAGGGTGCAGCACGCCCTGTACGCCGATGATGTTACAATCTGGGTGACCACAGGGTCAGAAGGCTCCATTCAAGACGCACTACAGGAAGCCGTAAATATTGTTCAAGAGTATGCAACAGGCGGAGGACGCACATGCGCAGCTTAGAAGTCGGAGCTCCTGCTTGTATTAAAAAAACGGAACAAGGCCGATATTCCACCAGCTATCACATTGCATCTCAATGGCAACGTTATTCCAAGGGTAGACAGACTACGTGTGCTAGGCCTTCACATACAACACAACGGGAAGGCCACACATACGCTACACGTGCTCCTCCAACAACTTACCGAAATAACGCACATGGTAAAGCGCATTACAATCCGCTGACAAGGACTCAAAGAAAAAGACGTACTCCGAATTGTGCAAGCCCTCATAATTAGCCGATTAACCTATCACCTCCCCTATCATAATCTGACTCAGACTGAGATGCACCAGATGGACACCCTCCTCCGTACGGCAACAAAGGCAGCACTGGGACTACCACAACATGCGTCTACGCAGCTCCTACTACGACTGACGGCGCACAACATCATCCGCGAACAAGTTGAAGGTCATTTTAACAGCCAGTTGCAACGTCTGCAATGAACAATGCAAGGGTGCCACATTCTATCCCGGCTAGGATACCAAGCTCCAAGAAAACCACAACAGGAAAACAGCACACTTCCGTTTAGCATTCGCAAAAAAACTCACGGGGCCCCAATTCCCCTGGATACGCGCCCTGACCGTCATAAAGGTCGAAGAAAGGCAAGAGCACAAGCCCTGGCTCGACTCATTGGCGATGACACATCAAACATACCAGTCATATACACCGACGTGGCCGGCTACCCACAGAAACGTGCCCTATTTCTAGTCGTACTAGATTGTGCAGACATTCTGAGGGCTTCGGCCACTCTCAACACTGTGGACAGTGGCACGGCGGCAGAGGCTGCTATCACCCAGCCATCTTACACGCTTCTACCATGCCGGTGCCGGATGGAGCTATCATAGTGGTCGCTGATTCTCAGACAGCCTGCAGGCCTTTGGCACAAGGGAGGGTGACAGCCTACACACACCGCATCTTTACATCATTACACCCCACAACGTTACACAGGGTGCGTATCGTCTGGACACCTGGACACGCCTCTCTCCATGCTAATGAACGCGCTAATGCGGTAGCCCGAGAGCTCGCTAACCGGGCGTCATTGGAAGAGCTGTCCAACCCAGATGACGCACCGACAGAACCACTGAACTGCACTGAAACTCTACAATATTACAGAGATATCAGGATAAACTTCCCTCCATCACATAATTCCCTTGAACGAGAAAGTTGCTTTCGCGTGGCAACAGCTTCAAACTAAATCATTTCCCTGTTTCTTTTATCTTCACCTCTTCCACCCCACACAATATCCCTCATACTGTCCCTATTGTGGAGCAAAGCCCACAGTATATCATTGCACCTGGGAGTGCCCACACCCTCCGGGCTACTCCCCTATTTCTTCACCTTTACCTTCCTGCTGGGAGACTGCGCTGACCAGCTCAGACCCGCAAGAGCAGCGACGGCTGATCCGGCGGGCACGATGAGTGGCGCGAGCTAATGGGGCCCTGAACTAAGGGCTCCACCCTGCGAGGAAGTCGCCCAATCGCATGACAAATAAATGTTTTCTCTCTCTCTCTTGTCGCGTCTGATTTTCTGTTACATTATTAGTTGTCAACGAAATTTTGTTAGTGCTTTTCTTGACATTTATGCACATGTAATTCTTCAATCATGCTGTTCACACTTAAACTAGTAATTGTTCCATGTTAAAGATTTGTTGAAACTGCTGTAATTTTTGTTTTATTAAGTTAACTTTGTAAAGGAGGTCCCATTGCAGTATTTTACATCGGGAACTCCTTCTGCATATTAACAACTTGTAATCTCTCTAATCATCTGAATAAAAACAGATTCTGATTCTGATCAGTCAAGCTGCCGGTGATTCCAAACAACTGTGGTGAATAGTAACGAAGTCACGTGTAGAAAGACTAAAAAGGGTGTTCATCCTCCGTCTGTCGATACAGACACTATTGAAGATTTTAACACGTATTTTACTACTGTAGGTGCCAGCACTAGCCGCTCAGCTACCACTACTAAATAGCGAAGCCCCTCCCGCTCCAAATACAATGATAAATTGATTCATCCTAGGTGAGACAGCTTAATGTCATCGTTTAAAACATATTTATACACCTAACAATAAAGCCTCATGGGCCCGACGGCACTTCTGTAAGCTTGCGTAAGGAAAGTATTGATATCCTAGGCCCGGCTTTGTGTCGCATGTTCAATCATTCTATTACACAAGCAAGGTAGCCAAATTCCCCAAATTTGCCAGTCATTCTAATCCATAAAGGTGATCCTTGTCACCCTCAATTTATAGGCAATTTCTGTTTTTTGCACATTTATTATTATTTTTGAAACAATTATATGCAGGGTTTCTACGAAGTTAACATTTTCAAATTCCCTGAGTTTTCCCGGTTTTCCCTGAGCACCTTCGCGAAATTCCCTGAATGAGACAAAACATTGTTTTATTTCGAGAGGGGCTGACACCATGTTACCCGATGCTGTCACTCTCTAGTAAGCAAGTAGAAACAAAAAAAAAATGTTTTAATCCAGTTTGAGAGTCGCGTCCCCTGATATCTTGTTTTCTCGCATAGCTTCCCTCTCCTGCTGTGCGGCTTCGCCGCGTGGCCTGGCACCCGCGGCGGTCGGAGTGGTTGAAGCGCAGTACGAGAGATGGCGCGAGTGTTGCGCTGCGGCGGGGTTACTTGGGCGCAAGGGAGAACATGCTTTCTCTCGGGCTGCGGGTCGAGGTACGATGCGGACGTCCTGCGCGTGCACCGATCAATGCTTCTGCGAGTCCATCTCGCGTGGCATCCATCGAACACGCCACCGTTCGCGTGACTGTACACGCGAACGACCAGGCGTTGGGATCCAACATGGGGCGAACATATGCGCTCGCTATATCCGGTCGTGGTGAGTCGGACTTCTAGATTTGTCGCGCGCCCATCGGCATGTTTTGTGTATAGCAACTCGGCTAGTAGGCATTGATCTATGAAAGGTGCAATAAATGTCCTTGTGATTGTTTGCACTACTGTGTTGTCGTTCGTTGGTCCCAAGAGCATGGGTGTGAGAACCCTACATAGTAAGAAGTATTATCTCTTTTATTCAAAAAGAAAACAGAAAGAAGGCGATAGTAGAATGCACAGCGGAAAAAATGGTAAAACCCATTCCGAATCAAGTCGAACATTTTCAAATGCGAATGAAAAGGGGGTGCATACAGAAGTAAATATTTTTGAGTATGAGCTATTTATATCAACTGATAGCAATTAAGCTCATCGGTATGAGGCCTGAACTTTGTGACAACTAAGATTTTCTCTCTGAGCAGCTGGGAAGTCAACCACAAGTGTCCTGACCATACCTAATATCTCAGTGTTAGGTTTCACTTCTTTAAAAAGTTTATTTTGGTTTGGATGTGGGATACCTGCATCTCAGCGTTGGCCAACACTGATTTTTGAGCTCAAGCTCATTCAAAGAGGCGGCGGCATGCTTCCTTTCTGGTTAATTCTTGTTAATTCCTCACTGCGTCGCTCGTTTCTGTTCTCATCCTTCTGCCACCACGCATACGCCCCACGGATCATCTGAAGCATGCTCTTGGTCAGTTGTACAGTCAACGTCCGACTTTTTGGACTCCCTAGAGGCTGCAAAAACATCCGAAAAATCGGGCACTCCGGAAAAAAATGCATGCATGCCTTTAACTGCTCTTAAGGGCTCAAATTGCCACAGCCACATCCAAAAAAGCACTTAAGGCCTGCCAGTACACTTACTAGGCATATCGGTGCTCGTACGGTGACAGCAATCGGGGGTGCACGCATGCACAATTAGGGATACATACTGCGTCCCGTGACAATTGTTCCTTCCCAGCCTTGCTATACTTCACCGTTTAAATTTTCCGTACTGAGGCGAAGCTAACTTTCAGAGACTGGCATTACGCGAAGCGCTGTACTTTGCGAGCTTCGAAGCCAATCGCGAGAATTACAAAGGCGGAGTCGGTGCCATTGCTGACCGCGGCGAATTCTTTCAATGAAAAACCGCACGCCCACGCACGGCAAGAAGCAAGCGAACGTAGAAGCAGCTAGGCCTAACGTTGCGCGGTGGTGGCTACGGCTGCCAGCGGATCTGCGTGCGAGATAATCGAAATGGCGGCTGTAGTGGCTTTTACTAATTCCATTTCAGACCTGCAGTCAGGCCAATATGAATTGACTCTATGGAGTGCGTGGTGGTGCCGCGAAGCCGTGCGAATTATAGGGCATGTCCTAAATATCGAGCGCCTGGAAAATCAGTCGTTAACTACTCTGGCAATACCTCGTGCCGATGACACGGCGTCAATGACGATTTGTTGCGACTCCTCTATTGCTGGAGTGAGCATTAACACGACTTTCCTTCCCTTTCAATAAAATTATACTAATTTTTCCTGATAGCAGCACAAATTCCCTGAGCTCTCCCTGAGTATTTTTAGACTATTGAAATTCCCTCAGAATGCCCGGTTTTCCCGGTTTTCCCAGTTGGTGAACCCTGATATGGAATCATGAAAAGCTGCTTGATAAGTACAATGTTCTCGGCCGTCAGCAACACGGCTTCACACCTCGTCTCTCAACAGCTACCGCAGTCATCACGTTATCACAAAAGATAAATATGGCTTTACAACTAAATAAGCTAGTAGCGGTGGTCGTTTTAGATTTAACGAAAGCGTTTAATAGAGCTGATTATTGCATATTATTGGACAAACTAAAGCATTGTTTGTTTTGAGGCAATGTTTTCGACTACTTCTCATGTTATATCAAAGATCCACTTCACGTCATCAAAATCAATAACATTACTTCTTAAAAACAATATATAGTCACTGGAGTCTCACAGGGCTCCGTATCAGTTCCGCCTCTTTTTTCCTTATATATAAATTACCTGCAACAAATAATTGACGAAAGACATTGATGTATGCAGACGATACATGCACTACAGTAGAAGTGTATAATATTGCAGAACTTGGTCACCACGTAAATCTAGAATTAAAGAGAATTTCGGAATGGCTTTAGTTAACAAATGAACAGTTAACACAAAGAAAACAAAATATATCGCTTTTCAGTCCCCGCTTCAAAATAGTAGATGCTATACCATTCAACATAGATATAAATAACATTTTCTTTGAACATACAAGTGCTTACAAATCATCATCATCATCAGCCTGGTTACGCCCACTGCAGGGCAAAGGCCTCTCCCATACTTCTCTAACTACCCCGGTGATGTACTAATTGTGGCCATGTTGTCCCTGCAAACTCCTTAATGTTCTCCGTCCACCTAATTTTCTGCCGCCCCCTGCTAGGCTTCCCTTCCCTTGGAATCCAGTCCGTAGCCCTTAATGACCATCGGTTGTCTTCCCTCCTCATTACATGTCCTGCCCATGCCCATTTCTTTATCTTGATTTCAACTAAGATGTCATTAACTCGCCTTTTTTGCCTCACCCAATCTGCTCTTTTCTTATCCCTTAACGTTACACCTATCATTCTTCTTTAAATAGTTCGTTGCGTCGTCCTTAATTTAGGTAGAACCCTTTTCGTAAGCCTCCGGGTTTCTGCCCTGCAATCAGAAACCTGGATTGGGAAGAATTGGGGGTAAAAGTTAATGGAGAATACCTTAGTAACTTGCGATTCGCTGATGATATTGCCTTGCTTAGTAACTCAGGGGACCAATTGCAATGCATGCTCACTGACCTGGAGAGGCAAAGCAGAAGAGGGGGTCTAAAAATTAATCTGCAGAAAACTAAAGTAATGCTTAACAGTCTCGGGAGAGAACAGCAATTTACAATAGGCAGCGAGGCACTGGAAGAAGTAAGGGAATACATCTACTTAGGGCAGGTAGTGACGGCGGATCCGGATCATGAGACGGAAATAATCAGAAGAATAAGAATCGGCTGGGGTGCGTTTGGCAGGCATTCCCAAATCATGAACAGCAGGTTGCCATTATCCCTCAAGAGAAAAGTATATAATAGCTGTGTCTTACCAGTACTCACCTACGGGGCAGAAACCTGGAGGCTTAAGAAAAGGGTTCTACTCAAATTGAGGACGTCACAACGAGCTATGGAAAGAAGAATGATAGGTGTAACGTTAAAGGACAAGAAAAGAGCAGATTGGGTGAGGGAACAAACGCGAGTTAATGAAATCTTAGCTGAAATCAAGAAAAAGAAATGGGAATGGGCAGGACATGTAATGAGGAGGGAAGATAACCGATGGTCATTAAGGGTTACGGACTGGATCCCAAGGGAAGGGAAGCGTAGCAGGGGGCGGCGGAAAGTTAGGTGGGCGGATGAGATTAAGAAGTTTGCAGGCACGGCATGGCCACAATTAGTACATGACCGGGGTTGTTGGAGAAACATGGGAGAGGCCTTTGCCCTGCAGTGGGCGCAACTAGGCTTATGATGATGATGATGATGATGATGATGCTGTACAAGAAATGTAACTGCAGGTATTTTAATCTCGCACCATGTAGCAATGCAAACGGAGAACGTACGCTACAGTTTACAGGCATTAGGACTTGGAGCGAAATTCAAGCGGGAATCATTAATTGTTCGAGCTTTGCTAACGCCCTGAAACAATATTTTCTTTCTTTCTTAAAGACAGAGTAATGATGAATTCCTTGATAGGTCTGTACTAAGGAAAAAGAATTATATCTTACAGACTATTTGCTGCTTAATTTATATAACTAGTGCGACGCGATCGTGTTGCTTTAGTATGTATTAAAATGTCACATTGTTCTGTATTTGCTCACAACGTACGTATTGTAATTCATAAAATATATGTTTTAACAACCAGTTCAGCACTAATCAATAATTGTTACGCACTGTTTCTGGGATACGTAAAACATATTCACATCAAAGTGCACAACGAAATTGAGATAACTATTCTCCTCTAATTCAATTGTGCCCCTTACATTGTTCTTTCGCACTCTGATATATGTTACTTTTTGTTCTAGTTACCTTTCTTTCTAATGTTCTTGCCTTGTGAATTTACTATCAAGAACCCGGTATATACATTTAGTACTGCTCTTCATTCCTTGCAGTGCTAGGATTTCCTTTACGTTTATTTATCGGACCTTCAACTAGCCTTCAGCTACAGGTCCGAGAAATGTTCTTTACTTGTGTGTAATAATTTGGAAATCAGCATTCCATTCACTACTTCAAAATCACGACAGAGACAGGAAAGGAAAGTTCTTCTTTTTGGTGATTTTAATTACCCGGATATTGATTGGCAGAACATAGCTAGTTCCACAATAACGTGTCATGCAGAGGAGAAGAACTTCATCGATGTCTGTTTAAATTTTAACCTCACTCAATTAATTTCCCAACCAACCCGTGTCTCACGAGAATCAGCAAACACGCTTGACCTGATACTAACAAGCAGCCCCGAGAATGTATCATCCATCAGTTACCTTCCTGAAATCAGCGATCACAAAGTCATGCATGCTTTATTCTCATTTACCTCGACTCAAAAACAGACATCCGATAAAACGATACAACTCTACGATAAGGGTAACTATAATGCAATAACTGAAGAACTTAACACCTTTTTTCCTGAATACGTATCCGCATTTCACACTCGCTCAATTCATGAAAACTGGCTGATATTCAAGAACAAATTAAATCACCTCACTAATATGTTCGTACCAAGGATTACCTTTCATACTAATCGCAATAAACCATGGTTTACCCAGCACTTAAAACGACTCGAAAACAAAAAGAAACGATTGTTTCGTACCGCCAAACAAAACGACACGCCTGCCGCATGGGGAAAATACTTCGAGGCCGAAAAATCATACCTACTTTCTGTTCGTAACGCCAAGTACTCATTTTATCATAATGACTTACCTAACTTACTTATAAGAAACCCCAAGCAATTCTGGCAAGTTTTAAACCCAACACATCCTCCTGATATTAAACTAACGAATTATTCACATGAAGCGGTGACTGACCACGACTGCGCAGAAATATTTAACCATGCATTCGCATCTGTGTTCACTACCGAACTCGACGCACCTTCACAATTACCACCCTTTAACTTAGATACCCCCATGCCGGCAGTCACGTTCGTCGAAGAAGGCATCTCATCCATAATTCATAATATGAAACTTTCATCATCAGCTGGTATGGACCTGATTAATTCAAAACTATTGAAAAATGTGGAATCAATTTGCGCATCATATTTATGTCTCATTTTCTCACAGTCACTCTCCTCAGGAATTTTGCCTCTTGATTGGAAAACGGGGAAGGTCGTTCCAGTCTACAAATCAGGTAACAGAGACTCGCCGTTGAATTACCGCCCCATTTCATTGACTAGTGAGCCCTGTAAAATCATGGAACATGTCATTTACTCACAAATCATAAACTTCTTGGACCGAAACCATTTTTTTCACCCTTCACAACATGGGTTTCGTAAGGGCCTCTCTTGCGAAACCCAACTAGCGCTTTTCCTTCACGACTTGCACACTAATCTAGACCGTAATATGCAGACCGACACCATCTTTCTTGATTTCGCTAAAGCTTTTGACAAGGTTCCCCACCGCCGGCTATTACTAAAACTCTCAAAGCTGAACCTACCCCCTATTATTCTCAATTGGATTGAAGAATTCCTAACTAACCGTTCTCAGTCTGTCTATCTTAACGGCCATCTCTCTACATCTCTCCCGGTTACTTCAGGCGTCCCACAAGGTTCTGTCCTCGGTCCCCTCCTATTCCTAATATATATTAACGACTTGCCCCTGCATGTTTCCTGTAGTATTCGAATTTTCGCAGATGATTGTGTTATTTACCGCACCATTAATAACTGTCACGATCAATACACTCTTCAGACAGAGCTTAACAGCGTACTAAATTGGTGTAATAACTGGCTAATGTCCCTCAATCCTAGTAAATGTAAACTCATGTCCTTCACTCGTCGTCCCAATCCATATCTCTTTCAATATTTAATTTCTAACACACAGATTGAGCAAGTACAATCATATAAATATCTAGGAGTCACCCTCTCTTCTAATCTATCATGGCAGGTTCACGTCGGTAACATCATTTCAGCATCAAACAAAACACTCGGTTTTCTAAAACGCCACCTTCGTCTTGCCCCACCACATGTTAAATTGCTCGCGTATAAATCACTTATAAGACCCAAATTAGAATATGCATCCCCCATCTGGAGCCCACATCAAGCATATCTAATCACCGCATTGGAAGCTGTGCAGAATCGTGCTGCCCGATTCATTCATTCCTCATACTCATATGACGTCAGTGTTTCATCCTTGAAAGCTACATCCGGACTGCCACCCCTCTCTTTTCGTCGTCGCATTGCTAGCCTCACCCTTTATCACAAATTCTTTTATTCTCCTCTCAATCAAGAACCGTATATCGCCGCCGCATCACGCATATCTCACCGCACCAGTCATCCCCTTCAAGTTGCCCGCCCACTATCACGTCCTACTACGTTTTCAGCTTCATTATTTCTTCGAGCAGCCACGGACTGGAACGGCCTACCCCATGACAACGTCGCCATCGCTTCAACACCTGCTTTTCAAGAACGCGTAACAGATCACCTTCAATGTTAAATCACCATCGCTGTTTGTTTTTCTCACTACAAATGTAATCCCACCCCTTATGTAACACCCCCTGAAATGGGGGCCTTTAAGGAATAAAACTGAACTGAACTGAACTGAAATGTATTACGCTATACACGAATGCTACACGCTCTAACACGTGGTCATGCACGTAGGCAATATATACACCCTTACAGACGGCATTGATAACCCAAACAGCGGGACCATTTTCCAGCTCTCCCAACACAGCCACTCTGGAAATTCACGCGATAATATTGTCACGGAAGGATGAACGAAGAGAGGAAGAAGATCGCGAGACGCTTGCTCCTGCGGGTTGTTGGTGGTCAGCCATCATAACTACTGAGACTCACTTTCTATATATATATATATATATATATATATATATATATTATACTCCCATCATCCCCCTAACATATTGGTGAAAGGTGTGTGGTACCACGGCTGCAAATGGAGCTCCGTAGTGAACATCGCTTCACAGTCCGCACCATGAAGGGAGCATGCGTGATCAACGCCGTGGCCGCCTCCTACGTCACCGTCATATGCTACGTCTATGTCATCTATGGTTTTGGTTGTGCAACTCAAGGATCCTGGAACTTTCTGCGGGGGATGGCGCCGATGTTGAAGAGTGGGTTGCCATGTACGAACACGCGAGTGGAATCAACAGATGGGACCCTACTCTTATGCTAGTTAACCTGTTGTTCTACCTAAGTGGCACGGCAAAGTGTGGTACGAAAACCACGAAGAAGAGCTAACCAGCTGGGACCAATGCAAAGAGAAGTTGACAAAGTTGTTTGGCATACAGCCGGCCGTAAACTTGCCGCAAAACAGGAACTGGCCTCCAGTGCCCAATCCCCCACGGAATCCTATGTCTCGTACATCGAGGACGTGCTGGCACTTTGTCGTAAAGCCGATCACGACATGACAGATGCTTAGAAGGTCGGGCATGTGCTTAAGGGCATTGCTGACTAGGCCTTTAATCTGCCCATGTGCAACAGCTGCTCTACAGTTGATGCTATCATTAAAGAGTGCCGACAATTCGAGCAGCCCAAAAGCCGATGCGTCTTGAAACCATTCGCCAGACTTCCCAGTACTGCCGCAACGTCGACGTGTG